>NW_027185754.1:23427884-23480315 GCF_028583685.1 Petaurus breviceps papuanus | reverse complement strand
CACACACACACACACACACACACACACACACACACACACACACACACACACACACACACACTCCAGACAGACAAATACAGAAAGGTAATCACTCAAGGAAGGAAGCAGATTCAAGGAGCAGCGCTTTTGGCAGCAGAAAAGTGGGCCAGCCATGGGCTCAAGGGAGAGATTGACCTGCTCTGTCAGAAGTCAGAGCTACAGACAGCAGCAGACCTAGAGAGTCTAGTTGGCCACCCTCTCTAGCGGAGATCCTGTGCTTGGGGTGGGAAGGGAGGAATGAGAAGCTTTCTTAGGATTGCACTGGAGAGAAAAGCTTTCTAGACCCTGCAGTACCAGAACAGTGATCAGCCTTGATCAGATGGCATGTTTCCTACACATGTACTCTGAATATGTTCCATTATAGTCTAAATATGTTCCCACTCTTCCCAGGGTCACTGTGTGTTTACAAGTTAACAAGGAGGATGGTTTGTGGCTACTGTTCATTGTAGTAAATGCCTTTGCTAAGAACTAATTATGTCTAGTGGCAGATTGTTAATGGAAAGCACATTCATAGGGAGGGGCTCAAGAGATATATAATTTTAGGAGCTGGTGCCTTTAAACCTGTGGGAGTAGTAGCCTCCTTCTAGGTAGATCCAACCCATTAGTGCAAGCACAAGTTGGGAAAGCAATTCAGAGGTGTGTTACAAATGCACTTTTTAAAAAAGATAATTATAGCATGATCTAATGAAGAGAAGATTTAGATTAGCTGACTTAGAAAATATGAAATTTAGAGTTATGGGGTCTAATGTGAATCTTGATGTTGCTGCTTGGGCCCTATGTGACCTTATTCAAGTCATTAAATTTACTTGGACCTCCATCTCCTCTTCTGTAAAGTGAGATGGTTGGACTAAGTAATCTTCAAGAAGCTTTCTAGTTCTAAATTTATAATTCTTTATGAAATAACCTGTACTTTATTGTTCACATGTTTATTTTTTTAATTACTTTATTCAAATGTGTGTTCTTTGTTGAGAGTTACAAAGTACTGGGTAAAAGATTAAATAGTAAGATGAGAATTTTGGACTCTATCCTCTCTAAGGGCTCTCCCAACAGTAACATTCTGCCTTCTATAGGTCATATCCAGGCATCATTCTTCGAATTGATGGTTTCAGCTGTACCCCCAATTCGAGGCCCCATCCTCCAAGTATCCTCATCCCAATGGCCCCAAAAGAGAATGAATCCTCCCAAGAACTCACTTTTGGATTTGCCTGAGGGTGCAGATAAAATCTATTCATTTGTTTTATAATTCCAAGCCAGATTTCAATTGACCAGGGAGCCTTCTGTATGCTGGAAAGATTTTAGTATATTAGAATGTTCATGTGTTATAGTAGATAGACTGCCAGTCTTGGAATTCCCTGTACTAATGGAACTGATGGTCTGAGCAGCAATAACAGCAAGAGTATCTGTGTATGCACATGTATGTGTGTATGTGTGCACTTATATGTTGGCATTTTACCCCCAATTGAATGTAAACTCTTTGAGGACTGGGATTATTTCATTTTTGTCTTTGTATCTTTGGCAACTGATGCCATGACTGGTACACAGAAGGTATTGAATAAATGTTTGTTGACTGGGCTATGCATGTTTAATTTCATTTTTATTAGAATCAGTTCATTGTTCTAGTCTATGGAGAACTTTTGGGATGCCAACATGGCAGTTATCCCTCCAAGATTTATTATCTTCAGATTTAATAAGCAAACTATCTGTGCATATGACCAAATAATTGATTTTTTAAAGTTTAAATAGCACAAATGTAAGGAAATAGGCCATGAAACTCTACTACAGGTATCTCTTCAGGTGACCACTGTTCCACTAATCCCATTTAACCCATGGTTTCCATCCCATGACCAAAACTGATATTCACTCCTTTGATTGCTCTTATGCACTAACCACAAACCACTCTGTATCTGTGACAAGCAGCAAGTTATAATGGAATTGTAGTTTTAAAAAACTCTGGCTTCAAGCCTTGTTTTTACTCCTCTATGACCCCGGACCAGTCACTTCCCCACTATGTTTATCAGTGTCCTCATGTATAAAATGGAGGTAAGGATATCTATCCTGCTTCCCTCCTGAGTCATTATAAGAACAAATAAGATAATGGATGTAAATTTATTTTCTAAAAATAACTCGCAGAACAAACAAAACCATTTCAATCGTGTTCTACTGTTCACGACCCCATTTGGGGTTTTCTTAGAAAAGTTATTGGAATAATTTGCCTTTTCCTTCTCCATTTCTCAAATGAGGAAACTAAGTCAAACAGAGTAAAGTGACTTGCCTGTCACATAACTAGTCGATGTCTGAGGCCAGATTTGAACTCATGAAGATGAATCTTTCTGCCTTCAAGGCCAGTGCTCTATCCACTGTACCACTTGGCTGCCCACTTCACAGCATATATAGGTTCAAAACCCTGATTTTTAAGCTCTCCATTCAGTGCAGTGCTCTGTTGACTACACCAATAAGGTAAACGAGAAGTGAGAGGGTAGCAGAGGCTTCTGTCAAATTAAGAACAAGTATAATCTCACTACTCAGAAATTTAGGAGATATGGGACTATTCTTGATCCAAGACAGTAGTCTTGAGAATCAGACAAAGCTACCTTTTTCCTCAATGGAAAAAACAACTCAAATCAATAAGCATTGGTAAGTACATACTATGTATCAGGCAATGTACTAGTTACTGGATATACAAAGGAAGAAATGGAAGAGTTTTTGTCTTCAAGGTGCTTCCATTCTATCAGATGAGAAAATAGGTATATGCAAAAATAGTTGTTGGAGGTAGAGTGAAAAGGTACCAGCATCTGGTTGGCTCTGGAACAGCCTCAGGCAGAATTTTGGAGGAAACTATGAGCTCCAAGAAGAGAAGAGATGGAACGTCATGTGTGAAGTTAGTGGAGGTATACCAGAGAGTGCGTGAAGGATACAGAGCTGGAATTTTAGATGACAGAGTTGGAAAGACAATACCAGATTGTGAAAGACTTTAATGGCCAAACAGAAGAGGATTTATCTAATCCTAGGTGTACTAGGGAGGCATTGGAAGTTACAGAGCAAGGGAGTGACATGGTGGGATTTGTACTTTATGGAAGTTAGATGGATGGAGAATGCATTAAAGAAGAGAGAGACTTGAGGTGGAAGATAAATTAAGTCTACTACAATTGTCGAGGTTAAAAAGAGTAGTGGTGTCATCAGGAGAAACTGGGTTTCGTTGAGCACCATGAGAGGGAAATAATCTTAGACCAAGAGATCCAGGGTCAATCTTTTATTTGTTTGGAATTGTGATTTCTCTGGTGTAGGGAACTCCTGGTAGGAAAACTCCCTTTACCAGGGCAGACTAGTACCTGTTTTGCTATTTAGAATCTTTGAGAGTTGCAGAGGGGAAGGGGAAGACATACAGAAAAGTTAAGGGATTTGTCTAGGATCAGACAGATAATTTGTGTCAGAAACAGCACTCGAACCCAAACCTTCCTGATTACAAGGTTGGTTATCTATCCACTACACCACAACTGCCTCTCATAGACCAATGATCAATCAGTTCTCAGATTATAGATTGGGGAGGGGAGTAGGAATGGAGAGAAATTTAGTAAATCATCTAATCCATCTACAGAGGAAGAAACTGAAGCCTAGAAAGATCAAATGACTTGCCTGTCATCACGCAGGTGATGAGTGAATGCCAGAGACAAGATCTGAACTCGGGGCTTCTGACCTCTAACTCTAGCCATTTTTCACACTGTAACAGAGAAAAGCTCTTAGAGAGTAGAATAGAAAAGTACAGTGGAGGATAGTTATTGGAGAAGGGTTAGTCAGGGCTGAGTTTCTGTGAGGATAGTTGTCTGCTTTCCTGGTGATCCATTCTCCCCTTCCCTGCCCATCCCTATATCCAGCATAATGGGGATTCCAGACCAAGCAATGATTTCTAGGAACCAGAACGGAATGGGAGAAGCAGAGTCCATTCTTCCCAGGCAGAAAGTTGTCTAGGAGTACAGTTGTGGTGGTGGTGATGGTGGTCGTGGTGGTGGTAGTTATGGCTGTGGCTGTTATCTCAAGGAGTGGTGTGATAGCCAGGGATGGGGCTGGTGATGGTGACAATAAGGAGGAGGGAGAGCAGGCTAAGGTCCTGTAAGACCAGTGGACAAGCAGGGAGGGAGAGAAGAAGGGAGAGAAAGAATAGCTATCTCAGGGAAAGAGAATTCCTGTCCCAAGATATGGGCTCATGGGGAAGAGCGTTGATGGTCTGAGCTTTCCCCATCTCTGAACAAAGGCACCTTAATGTAGTCAGCTTTTATAATTGGTTTTCTGACCATGGTAGGACTCTAACTAGTATCCCTCTAATTGATCACCTCTATACTGTTTGTACACCAGAAGCTCATAGAGTTTTAGTGTTAGAAAGAGACCTTAGAACACAGAATGTCAGAACTATAAAGTACCTTTATAACTTAGAATGTCAGAGTTGGAAAGAACTCTAGCACTGGAAAGGACTTTAGAAAGTAGTCTTCAAAGCAGAGTGTGCACATCCCAGAGTGTGTACAAGATTGTCTATTGGGGTGCAGGCAGAAAATATTAGAACTTCTATTTATTTTTTATCTAAAAATTATGGAGTTAAACTTTACTAATGTAGCCTATACTGGTTGACACTGATGTCCTCACTTGGTCTGTCAGACAGCCGGAGTACATGAAGGAGTCTATAGAAGTGTGTGTGTGTGTGGGGGGGTGATTCCATAGCGCTGAGGGGGTTTGAGAGTGAAGCTCTCCCTTATTTACTTATTTTCACTGAATTACAACATTTTGCAGAGTCTGTCTGCCCAGGTAAGTGGGTTTGTCAATTACACTACCTAGTTAACTTAGCTGACCCTCATGAAATAGACCAGCAGCATAAATAGATCCTTGTAAAGAAAACCTCCAGCTGAAGATAACACTAATAATGTGTGCACAACGGCACACAAAAAAAGGCAGGGCTGATAATTCTGCTCCCAGAACAAGCTCTTTGTGTCAGTCATGCTGCAAAGTAAAAACAATCACAATCCAATCAGATCTGGCAGAAAGGCAACCAAAGGGTTTGAAATTTTCAAGGAGATTATTTGAAATATATTTATTTACAGCTACAACATTAGCAATGAATCTCAACCCTAAGTCGACATTGTGCCTTGAGATATTAGCTAATTAGGATATAAAGACATCGCAAATAGCAAGTCATTTGAAAACTAAGCTTTTACTGCAAAACCAAAGAAATGTGACACTACAAAAAAAAGTCATATCTGCGCCCTTAAAAACACTGAAAATGGAATTTTCTCACCTATTTAAAAACATCTCCAATGAAGAGTTTCAGTGGGTTTTAAATCTATTTGTTTAAAAATACAAAAATATGACACCTTCAGATTCCTTTGTAAGAACAAGGAGACAACAGGAATAATGGAAATTCACTAGCCAAATGTCAACAAAAACCTTTGCATAATTTGGAGATGAGATTGAAGAATGAGCATCATGATTTTGCAAGGGCAGCCAATGAGGCATGTCACCCGCTGGCAGTTAGATATCTTTGAGAAGTGTCCTTTTCAGCTATTAAAACCAAGCATTAACTAACAAGTAGTGAAATAAACTGAACTGAGGACCAGACCGTTGGATTGATACATCACAAAATGTTAAATCAAGGTTTTCAAAAATAGTGAGGTATTCATGTTCAGTCACATTGCTCTCCCACTGTTATGAAAAATATGTATTTTTGGTAGGAGCAGAAAAGAGTGTTCGACAATTAAATAGGACATTGTCAAATTATTTTAACTATTGTTTGCTTTATTTTATCTGATCTTTTAAAAATTATACTCGTGTGTTTTATAACATATATCATATTTGAATATAGTAACACAACTAATAATTTACAAATAAACATACAGAGAACTCTACACCCAAAAGCGCATGCTGGAAATTTTTTACTGATAGGACTGGACAATCAAAAAGGTTTGGAGATGACTGCCTTAGGATATGGAATATTTGAACATAGAGCATTGAATGCTACTTAGTCACCCTGGAGGAAAGTCTCTAGTGGAAAGTATTTGTCCTTGGCCTGGAGCTATTCAATATTTTTATCAAAGACTTGGATGAAATAATAGATAACATGCTTATCATATTTGCAGATGATATGATGTTGGGAGGAATATTTTGGATCAAAGAGTCAAAATCTAAAAAGATATCAACATTCTATAATAATAGGCTAAATCTAATATGATGAAATTGAATAAGGATAAATATACAGTACTATATTTTGTATCTTAAAAAATCGACTGCATAAGTTCAGGGTTGGGGAGAATTGACTAGACAAAAGTTCATATGAAAAAATTCAGGGCTTTTAGTGGACTGTAAGCCCACAGTCAAAAAATGTGATGTTAGACTTTAAAAATAGAACAGATAGCATGATAATTAACCTTGCAGATGACTAAAATTAGATAGGTGGCAGCCCCACTTTCATTTGCCCTGTCAGACTACATGTAATGGAGTACTGGATTCAAATTTGGATCACACATTTTAGGAAGAACATTGACAGAGTAGAATCCTTCCAGAGGAAGACTATCAGGCTGATGGGATGGCTGTATACCATGCAAAAGGCACCAAGATGGCACAATGGACAGAGAGCACTGAGTTCAAATCTAACCTCAGATACTTAATGGTTGTGTGACTCTGGACAAGTCACCTTAATCTCCATTTGCCTCAGTTTCTTCAACAGTAAAATGAAGCTAATAATAACACTTCTCAGTGTTGTTGTGAGGATCAGATGAGATATTTGTAAAGCATTTAATACAGTGCCTAAGTAGGGAATTAATAAATGCTTATTTCCTTCTTTATCTTCCTTCCTTCCTTGTTTCCTTCCTTCCTTTCTTCCTTCCCTCCTTCCTTCTTTCCATATAAGTCAAAGGCCCTAAAAAATCATTTTAATTGGAGAAGACATAGGGGCCACATGGTCATTGTCCTCAAGAATTTGAAGGACCATTATGGAGAAGAGGGCCTAACATTCTGTTTGACCTCAAAAAGCAGAACAAGGAGCAAAGCATGGAAGTTTCCAAGAGGTAGATTTGAACTTAATATAAGTAAAAACTTCCTTCCCATGAAGATGGTTGAAACATAAAATCAGTGACCTCAAACTTACAAAGCATCCCTGGACATCTTTGAGTCACAGCTCAAACCCTATCTTCTGCAAGAATCATTTCCTGATACAAAGCATCCCTGGACATCTTTGAGTCACAGCTCAAACACTATCTTCTGCAAGAATCATTTCCTGATTCCAGCAATTAGTACTCTTCTTCCCAAACTATCCTATATTTAATGGTCTTGTATTTGTTTGTATTTATTCTCTTTAAATTTATGCTATAAATATCTACCATCATGTCTGATTCTTTGTAACCCCATTTGGGGTTTTCTTGTCAGAGATACTGGAGTGTTTGCCATTTTCTTCTCCAGCTCATTTTACAGATGAGGAAACTGAGGCAAACAGGATTAAGTGACTTGCCTAGGGTCACACAGATAGTAAATGTTTGAGTCCAGATTTGAACTCAGGAAGACGGATTTTCCTGATTCCAAGCCTAATGCTCTATTCACTGCGCCACCTAGCTGCCCAAATATAAATATCTATACATATATTTATTTTTCCCTCTCTTTAGCATATAAGCCCCATAGAAAGCACAGATTGTTCCATTCTTGGCTTGGCACATAGTAGGCACTTAATAAATTCGTGATTGATTGATTCAGCCATAGGCTGGATGACCACTTGTCCCGTATATTGTTGAAAGGATTTTCATTTCCTTACAGGTTGGACTAAATGCCCAAGAGATCCCTTCCAGGTCTGAGAATGAATGCTAGAATAGAAAATGATGTAACAAGGAACCCTTAAACCCATTTACCCTGGTTTTTAACAAATAAGGAAACTGAGACCCAGAGAGATTTAGTGACCTGCCAAAAGATACATAGAGAGATAAGTCTCCTAGCTTCCATCCTAGGGCAGTTTTCACCACATTACATTACCTTTAGAATGAATTCCCTTTTGATATTTAGCATTCACACACACACACACACACACACACACATCCCTTCTGTGACTATGAACTGTGTGGCACAGATCCTGAAAGTAGGTGGCAGCTGGAAGTTGGTGCCCTTCCCCCCTCCCTGAGAACTGTGATCTTTCAGAGACAAGGCCTCAGGGACCAGAGGCCATTAGGTCACAAAACAAAACAGCGGGGGGAGAGTACCAATTGGAAAGGAAATGTAGCATGTCCTGTCAGTTCACAGCTGGGAGAACTATGTTCAGTTCTGGCCACCACATTTTAAGAAGGACCCTGACAAACTAGGGTATATTCAGAGGATGGTGGCCAGGATAAGGAAATCTGTGCCCATATTTTGGACAATTTAGGACTGAACAACAGATTTCAATAAAGTAATATCTTTTTCGTGATAATCCTTTGAGCTAAGCACTATAAATATTATGCCCATTCTATAGATGAAGAAACCAAGATTTGGAGAGAAGACTGCCCCCAATCTCACAGTTAATAAATGGCAAGGCTGGGACTTTGACCCAGAGATCTGAATTCCAGGTTCAGTGTCCTTTCCCTTACACCAGGCAGCTTAAGACAGATGACTTCCCAGGCTGCTACTGGTGGGACCAGCAGAAGAAAAGGGCAGGTGTACCTTCTGCCAGGCTGCCTGCTTTTCCTCCCCCATCCCCATTCCCAGATATGGGGTCTTTCTCTCCGCAGCTTCCTGGCCCCTAGGCACCACGCATCCTTCTCTTGCTGAGCATGACAGCTGAGCCATCAGGCCCCTCAGCAGCTGCCACCACCTCAGCCCTCCAATAAATCGTGTGCTGATTCCTGCAGTGATATATGATGACACCAGAGTTTGATAACACACATCTTGCGATTCATTAGAAGCTTTCCTTGGATGCTGTAAAAGGAGCAGAGAAGGGGACAGGAGGACAGGGATCTGGCCAGCATGGCTCTCTGGCCAGAGCATTGCATGACCCATAGGCCTCCTGGAAATGAAAATGTTTAGCTTGAAGCTCAAAGAACAAAGGCCATTGTGCTGGGTGACTTGGATTTGGGAGAGTCAGAATAATATTGTGTCATAGAATGTTAGAGCTCAGAGGGAGGTTGCCTTGAGCAGAGATTGTGAGTCCAGAAAATAGAGAATGTCAGGTGTGAGAGGGGTTTTAGAATATAAAATCTTAGAACAGAGAATACAGAATGTTAGAGCTAAAAATAGACCTTTCAACAAAGAATGGTGAAATCTAGGAAGTAGAATGTTAGAGCTTGGTGGAATCTTAGAGCATAGAATGTTAGAAATGAATGAACTTTAGAATATATAATGCTATAACATAGAATGTTGGAACTTGAAAGGGACCTTGGGACATAGGAATGCTAAAATATAAAATATGAAATATTTGACCTGGAAGAAATTCAAATAAATACTAGTGCTAGAAGAGACTTTAGAACATAGAATGATAATAATAGTTAACATTGACATAGTTCTCTTTAGATGCATATCTTCTCTTATTCTCTCAACAATCCTGTAAATCTTACATATGATAATATGAGTATTGTTATTCACTATTTTACAGATGAGGAAACTGAGGTTTAGAAAATGAAATTACTTGCTCCCAATAGAATGTAAGCTCCCCGAGGGCAAGGACTGTTTCGTGTGTGTGTGTGTTCCCAGTATCTGAACCATAGCAAATGAGCAGAACTTCTAAGTGTCAGAGTTATGATTAAAACCCAGGGATTTCTTGACTGAAAGTTCAGTATTCTTTTCACTGTCACATTGAAAGAAAAAGCCTTAAACATCATCCAGTTCAACCTATTAAATCTACATATAATAATAATAGCTAGCATTTATAAATTCCCTACTATGTGCCAGACACTGTGCTAAGTGCTCACAATTGTTATTTCATTTAATCCTCACAACAGCTTTGGGAGGTAGATACCGCTATTACCCTCGTTTTACAGATTAGGAAACAGAAGCAAATAGAGCTTAAGTGAGTTACCCAGAATCACATAATGAGGCTGGGTTTGAACTCAGGTCTTCCTGATTCCAGTCATTCCCATTTTATGGATGAGGAAACTGGGGCCAATAGGGGTTAACTGACTTGCCCAGGATTACACAGCTGGAAGATGTCTAAGACCATATTTGAACTCAGGTCTTCCACAACTCCAGGTCTGGCCCTCTATCTACCTCGCCCCTTCACTGTCCCAGTGAAGAGATTGAGTGATTAAATGACTTGCTCAATTCCACACAACTAGTTATGGGTAAAGCCATGACTGGAACACAGGCATCTTGACTCCCAGTCCAGTTGACAAATATTCTTTGACTCAACAAATATCTTTTGATTATTATTTTTCACGAAGAGAATCCTTCAGGGACTTGAGTAATAGGTGCCTGGGCTTCTCTGTGCATTGAGGCCTGAGGGAAGGAGGAAGGCAGAAGGGAAGGTACAATTTAGGCAGACAGAAGGCTCCCCAAAACCCTACCTAAGTCACTCTGGTGTAAAGTCTCCTCCTTAATTCTTACAGAAAAAAAAACTAGGGGTTCTTTTCCCTGTCCTCATTTTCAGAATGAATAATAGTGGGTGAATTGAGTGAATGAAGGACTTTAAAGTGCTTAACTCTAGGGATGGAATCCTTTGTAGGGAATTGCAGACAGTCCCTGCCATCAGAAAATTTATATTTGATGGTTTTTATCAGTAGCTTTTGGAATTGCACAGGTCCTGGCCAGGGAGGCCTTCAGGCCACCCTGTTTTCCCAAGCCTCGAACTCTTCTTAAGTTACATTGCAGCATGTTTCCAAGGCCCATAACAGCCCCATCATCTCTGCAAGGAAGTAACTTCAAAGTGCGAGGCACAGTTCTAGAACATCCCAAAATGGTGGGGGAAGGGAGGGGAGGGAGTCTCCCTGCCCACAGGATGGTTACCTTCTACTAGGGGAAGACAAGGAGCATACAGATAACTACCCAGACGCTGAGGGGCTGCCTTGAACTAACTTTTCTCTCACCTTCCTTTCTACTTCACCTACAACGCCACCTTTTGCTGGTCAGCACCTTGAGTTTCAATTCAATTCAACTATATTGTGTGTGTGTGTGTGTGTGTGTGTGTGTGTATACAGCATGAGTTGTCTCCCCAAACAGAATGTAAGCTTCCTCAGGGCAAATGATTGTTTCATTTTGTGTATATGTTCCCAGTATCTAAGCCATAGCAGATTCATATAAATGTTTGTTGATTGATTTTTAAAAATCAATTTAATTCGACATACACTTTCAATTAAGTACCTTCTAAGTGTAAGGTACTGTTCTAGAACATAGAAAAATGGGAGGAAAGTAATCTCCCTGCCCACAGGATGGTTATACTCTACTAGGGAGAAGAAAAGTAACTTACAAATAAGCATGTGAACTAATGATGGACACTGCCATTTACATCCAGAGAAAGAACTGTGGACAAATCAATGCACACTGTGTTTTTTGTTTTTTCTTTCTTGTGGTTTTCCCTTTTGTTCTGATTCTGCTTTCACAACATGACTCATGTGGGAATATGTTTAGTATGATTGTACATGTATAGCCTATATCAGATTAAATCTTATAAAAGTGAATGTTGAAAAATAAAAATAAATAATTTTTTTTAAATCTTAATTTTAAAAGATAAGCATGAGACAAGGTACAATTTGACAGAGGTAAAAGAGGAAGCCAGACAACATGCCCCCAGAAATTTTGTAGAAGGAAAGAGAACTTTCAGCTTTGGGAAACAGATGGGGTAGAAAGTGAGGGGTGGGGTGGGGTGGAGGGAAGAGGTGGTACCCGAGCTACACTTTGGTAAAAATGCTTCCAACAGGAAGAAAAGAAGAGAGTTAGCTCTGGTCATAAGAGGCTTTACCTACACATAAACACAGGTATGCTTGAGAGAGAGGGCTGGCTAGAAGAAGAAGCAGGGACTGGAGGTGCTAGACCTGTAGCAGGTGCCTCATCCACACTTGGTGACCTGCTAGGGCCAAACCTTTTCCCTGTAAAATCACATGAAAATGACATTAGTCTCCAGCCCCTGATTACTTATACATACCCATAAAAGCACAAAATATCACGCCTTGGGTCTCTTCGTCCCTCATCTGGAAGGAGGCTTAGAACACAGAATTTCAGAGTTACCAGTCAATCTACAAACATTAGCTACCTGCTCTATGCCAGTCTCATGGAGCATAGAATGCCAGCCATTAGAGGAATCTTAGAATACAGAATTTTAGAGCTTAGAGATCATCTAGGCATAACAAGTCATTGTTTGACAGGCAAAGAAACTGAGGCCCAGAGATAGAAAATTACTTGTTCAGGATCACAAAGCTAATAAGGGACAGAGCTTTATAGGATTTATAGGATCATGGGAGTAGAGCTGGAAGGGATTTGAACTTACCTCCTCAGGGTACAAAGAGGCCTCTTCCTGTGGGATATTTTCTTTGGGGTTTTGACTCATTTTTCTTCTGGGAGTTTGTCCTTTAGGTCAGTTGAGCCTGCAATGGCTCAATTTGGACAGGGAAGGACCAGGAAGTGAGGGGAGGACACAGTAGGCACTAAACAAATGTTTATTGATAGATCAATTGATTGACAAGGAGAGTGGCAGACCCAGAAAGGAGGTAGTGTGATCCCCTATGGCCACAGCTGCCAAGTGCCAGGAAGTAGGGTGAAGGTGCCCAACAGGACCTGGCTTGGGTCTTCCCTCCAGTCTAGAGGGAAGACCCTGGGGTCCTAGGGTTCAGAGCATCCAGACCTGGTGGACATTGGGAGACCTGGGTTTCCAAAAACCAAGCAGCTGCCTTCCCTGGCACCTCAGTTTCTCCCTCCCTGGAAGTTTGATAGGCGATAGTGATAATGGCTCTTTCCAATCACTCCTGCCAGGGCCAGGGCTGGGTGAGGGGGATCTGTCATTGTTGTCTGCAATTCTACGCTCCCTTCCCTCCCCTCCCCCCTCCCCGACCGTGCCACGTCTGCCTCTGCCCTTTATTGGCAGAAAGCACCCGTTGTCAGGGAGCCTATCGGTAGGATGGGGTCCGGGGCGTTGCTGGGAGGATTATCAGATATATTTGAGTCTTTTTAATTAAATTCTTGCAGAATGAAATTCAGCGTAACACTTCCAGAAAATCCATTCATTATTCTGCCAGCCACTCTTCCGGGTATCATTGTTCCCCCTTGTCTATCAGCCCAGCGATCTCTCTATTGGGGCCAGCACACAGCGAGGCATATCAATAGGGAGGCGCACGCAGGGTTTAATGAACACCCAGAGCCCAACGCTAAAGCAATAACGTGGGCTCATTCTTCCTCCTCATCTCACGGTTGCTGAGCCCAGGACAGGCAACCCTGCCAGCTGCTGGGCAGGCCTCGTTGGCCTCAGACTCCCCCAAAATGAGGCCTCCTTGACCCTCAGACTCCTTCATACTGAGGTCCCCTTACCCCTTGGAGTTGCCCCTTACCCCTACATTGAGTTTGTCTTTTCTGTCAGATTCTTCTGAACTGGGGCCATCTTATTCTCTTAGAATAACCGGGGTCTCCTTGTCACTTCAGATTCCCTAGAGCTGTGGCCTTCTTGTCCTCTTAGAATCCCCCAAATTCAATCATCCTTTTCCCTTGGACTTTCCTAAACTATTGTCTCCCTGTTCTTTAGCCCATCTCCCCAAATTAGTGACTCCTTGTCCTTCAGAATTCCCCAAATTGGAGCTCCCTTGTCTGTCAGACCTTCCCTGAGGCCTCCTTGTCCCTTAAATGTCCCCCAAATGGGCCTTCCCTGTCTCTCAGATTCCATCAAATGGGTACCTCTTTGACCCTTAGATTCTCCTTCACCAAGATGTCCTTTGTCCTTAAGAACACAGAATGTTGGAATGCAGACTGCGGAATTTTAGACTCCCCCAAGCCTGGGTATTCTCTCCCCTTAGACTTCTTCCAACCAGGACCTCCTTGTCAGTCATGCTTCCCTAAACGAGGGCCTCCTTGTCCTTCAGATCCCCTCCCACCAGCTTGTTCTGGTCAGCTTCCCAGGACCTGGCTGAATCCTCCACTGCCCAACACCCCTTCCTGCCTTTGCGGCAAAGATGTTTCTCTAGTTCTGGCAAAACATTCCCTGGGAGTAAGGAGTGGTGGCGGTGAGCTGTACTAGAAGGTCGGTGTAAATGAAATTAGTTCAAGCAGCGGCCAGTGGACAAAATTAACACTATAAATAACGTGGGCTCCATGGGGGGGAGGGGGGAGGGAGGCAGGAGGAGAGATCTCTTTTTAGAAAAAGGGGAAACAGCTCTGGCCAGAGATGTTTTCATTTTTAGTTTCTATGTTATCGTTGTTAAGTGTTCATTGCCTCAGACTCCATATCCTGGATGCTGCAGAGGAGAAGAAAGAGGGCTTGGATTTTTTTTTTAATTAAATCTGTCTGTTATCTCAGCTTATTGTTATTAAGTGAAACCCATTAGCAATACGTTAGGTTGCAGGGATAGATGGTACAGTCTCCCATTAGCTTATAATTTCAGAAAGCTCAGAATCAGAGTCCAGTACCATTGCAAGTAAAAGCACCCCCTCACAACCCACCCCACCCCTACTTCCCATCTAACTGAATGCATAGAATCATAATGACCAGAGAAATAGAATGATGGCGTTTTAGAACAGGAAGGAACCTTAGAACATAGAATGGTGGAATATAGAGCACACTTATTAATACATCTAATATTCAGTGGGGCCGCTTAGTGGCTCAGGGGGCTTGGAGTCAGGAGGACCTGAGTTTGAATTCTGCCACAGATATTTACTAGCTTCGTGGCCCTGGCCAATATACATAACCTCTCAGCCTCAGTTTCTTCAGCTGTAAAAAGGGAGATAATAGTAGATCTTACTTCACAGGGTTGTTGTGAGGACCAAAGGACGTGATATATGTAAACCACTTTGCAAACCTGAAAGTGCTATATAAATGACAATTATTATTAGGAAACAGTGCCTACCTTCAAGGAAATTGGAGTCTAAAGAGGGATATAATGAGTATACAAATTAGCATCGTGCAGTGGAAAGACTATTTGGAGTTAAGAGATTCAGGTTCAAATCCCAGCTGTGCAACTTACACCAGGCTGGTCTTAGGGATGTCTCAATTTTTCTTGTCCTCAGTTCCATCAGCTGTGAAGTGGGGGTGGGAAGTTAAGTTAGATGACCCTGAAGGTTCCTTCCATTTGTAAATCTATGATCCCTGATCCCATGATCTTAAGTATAAGACACACACACACACACACACACACACACACACACACACGTGCTAGAACCAAAAGAGATCTAGACAAAGTATAGAGGTGGAGAGGTCAGGCTGATGCTGGGGACCTGCTGCTACTCCAGGTTAACTAGATCTCAGACATTCCAAAAGGAAGTGGGATCAACTAAGTGGCACATAGATGGGGTAGTGGATAGCTCACTGGACTTGGAATCAGGAAGACTCCTCTTCCATGAATTCAAATCTAGCCTCAGACACTTATTACCTGTGAGACCCTGGACAAGTCACTTAACCCTGCTTGCCTCAGTGTCCTCATCTGTAAAATGAGATGGAGGAGGGAGTGTCTTTGTCAAGAAAGTCCTAAATGGGATTATCAAGAGTTGGACACAACTGAAACTACTCAACAACAAAAGGAGGTGATATGTAATAAGGTAGGAAAGGTAGGTGGCAGCCTGATTATGGAGGGTCTTAAGCGCCAGGCTAAGAAGTATTTTGTCTTAGAGGCACAAAGTAGCCACTGAAAATTTCTGCATAGGGCTATGAGTTGATTAGGTCTCTATATTGGGAGGATTCTTTTGGCAACTCTGTGAGTGGAAAAGAAAGAAATAAGTTAGGAGGGATTGTCTAGCAGAGAACTAAAGACAATCTCAACTGGAGTAATGGCAGCAAGATTGGAGAGGAGGGGCTGGAGGCGAGGGATCTCACAGAGACAGAGACTACAGGACTTTGCAACTTAGTGGAGAGGGAAGCCCCAAAAGGGACTGAGATCTGAGGTCAAGGTGAATGACGTTGCCATCCACAGAAATAGATTTTGGAGGAGGGTAGGTTTTGGGGACAAAGGATAAGTTCAGTCTTATATATGGTGAGTCTGAAATGTTGGCAGGACATAAAGGTAACGATATCTGGCAGTCAATTAGACCAGGCAGGCCTAGAACTCAGAGGAAAAATTAAAGCTGAACAAACAGGATGAAGAACAATCTACTCTGAGATAATTACTGAAGCCACAGGAAGGGATGAGATCTCCAAAAAGGGAGAGAGTGTAAAGAGAAAAGAGAACGTGGCTGAGGACAAAACCATAGGCAGATACCCTGACATAGAGATCTCAGTGGAGATCAGAAAAGATCAGAATCAATCATCAAAAAACATTTATTAAGCACCTATAATATGCCAAGCACCATACAGACTGGGAAGATACAAAGACAAAAGCAAAATTAGCCCTGCCCTCAAGGAGTTGGCATTCTATGAGAAGAAACGAGACCCTTATCTACATATATAAGTAAACACAACATAGACACAGTAGATCACAGGTAATTTGGGGGATGGGGAAGCACTAATAACTGGGGGGAATCAGGAAAAGTCTCATGGAGGAAGAAGTACTTGATTTTTGAAGGAAGCTAGGGGTTCCAGGAGGTTGGAAGTGAGGAAGGTATGCCTTCCAGGCACCCAGGACAGTCTGTGCAAGACTGAAGAGATAGGAAATGGAGCCCTGTGTGTAAACTAAGTGGCTGCAGTGGATGACACACAAAGGAGAATAATACATAACTAACTTGGAAAGGCAGGCTGGAACCAGGCTGCGAAATACTTTAATTGTTAAACAGAGATTTGTGCTTTGTCCTAGAACACCTAGGAAGTTTAATGAGAAGGAGAGTGATACTGTCAGACCCGTGGGCTTTAAGAATATCACTTTGGCAGCTGTGTGGAGGATGCATTATCGAGGGGACAGAATGGCTATTAGGAGGTTAGGTGCAATATTTCTGGTTAAGAGGTGACTGGGGCCTGAACTAAGGTGATGGCCATATGAATGAATAAAAGGGGATGCATGGAGAGGAGAGCTGTATCTTGTTGCAAGTCAAGGAAGGAGAGAATATACAGAACTAGAAGGTGGTCAGCAGTGTCAAATGCTGTAGAAAGGTCAAGGTTCATGAAGACTGGAAAAAGGACATTGAATCTGAAAATTAAGGGGTCACTGCAAGATGTTAGGAGAGAATTTTCAATAGAGTGGTGAGGATAGAAAACAGACAGCAGAGATCTAAGGAGTGGGTGGGTGGTAAGGAAGTGGAGGCAGCAAGTGTAGCAGACTCTTTCTAGGGGGTTGTTTAGCATGGGAAAGAAGGGAAAGAAGGTGGCTTGAGACACCGAGAATGATAGGGCCAAGGAAAGAATTTTCAGGATATGAAAGACTTGAACATGTTTGTTGACAATGGGGAAAGGAGTCAGAGGGAGAGGGAAAGGAGAGATAGAAAGAGAGATAGAGAGACAGAAGGAAACAGAAACAGTGAGAAATAGATGGAGATAGAAGACACAGAGACAGAAAGACAATTATAGGAAGGCAGGCAAGGAAGTAGACAGAGACACAGACACAGAAACAGAGAAGCATAGAGACACAGAGACAGGGAGACTATCATAGGCAAGGAAGCAGACAGAGACAGAGACACAGAAATGCAGGCATGGAGAGAGAGAGAGAGAGAATCATAGGCAGGCAGGGAGGCAGATAGAGACAGAGACACAGAAATACAAGCACAAAGAGAGAGACAATTAGAGGCAGACAGGCATGGAAATAAACAGAGACAGACAAAAAAAAACAGACACAGAGATAGACAGTCAGAGACCAAGAGACAGACAGAGAACGAAACAGAGAGAACCAGAAACAGAGAGATAGAGATAGAGAATGATTGATGAAGAGAAGGGAGGGCTTGGGATCCAGGGCACAAGGCGAGAGATCAGCCTTAACAGGAATGGGACACTCTAACACCCATCAGGAAGGAGCAGGTGATGAGTAAGAACCTAGGAAAGTTTGAGGCATGAAGGATAGAATTGTGGGAGCTTATGATGAATGGATTTAGCAAAGTAGAAAGCAAGATCAGCTGTGGAGAGGAGAGAGGAGAGGCTATGGAAGAGCTTCTTAGTAGAGTGTGATTGAAAGTCTATCAGAAAAGAAATGGCTATAAGTGCTCAGTTAAGATTCCATAACATGAGGATGCAACCCCTGTTTGATGTGGGGCGGCATCCCGGGGTAGTGGGGAAGGGAGGCAGATTTGAAAATTAAATAGAATTTAAAAACACACAAGGTCTTTTCTGTTAAATGTTCAGTGGAATAACCCAGAGAGTTTCACCCAAACCCTACTTCATAGAAATTCAAGCTGTCTCAGAAAGGAGGGAAAAGGTGGGGTACAGGAGGAGGAGGCAGGTAGGAAAGCAGCTGTGTCCATCAGGTATACCTGGACCAAACAGGCCAAATGGAATGCAAATGCAACAAGCACCAGAAAGAGGTTGGGTGTCTGTTTCTAAGAGAAAAAGGAGTCCTCCTGCCCACTAGATTGTATGATTCCTATATTCACCTTTGAGAAAAGCTGGAATGTAAGAGTGTCTGCAGGTGAGAAGCTGAGAAGGCATTTCTTTCTCATATGAGACCATACAGATAACAGGATCTTGAGGTTAGAAGACTTTTTAGATGCCATCTAGTCCAACTTCCTGACCAACGTAAGAATCTCCTTCATTAGACCCTCAATAAGTAAAACATCCAACTTTTGTTTGAAGGGATATGATTTCTCTGGGACTCAGTTTCCTTATCTGTAAAATGAGGGGCTAGATCAGGGGTGGGGAACCTGCAGCATCAAGGCCACACATGGCCTTCTAGGTCCTCAAGAATGGCCCTTTGACTGAATCCAAACCTCACAAAACAAATCCCCTTCCTAAAAGGACTTGTTCTGTAAAACTTGGACTCAGTCAAAAGGCCGTACCCAAGGACCTAGAAGGCCACATGTGGCCTCGAGGTCACAGGTTTCCCACTCCTAAGCTAGATAATCTCTAAGGTATATTGATGACATGACCTCTGGTGACCAGTTTTTCATGACTTGCTCATTCCACTGCTGGAGACTTCCTATTGTCCCACAAAATTCTTTTTGTGGAGTCAGAATGTGTTTCCCAGTAACTTCCCAGACCCTTGATTAGTCCTGAACCTGTGCTGGATTTGACACAACAGCAGTCAGACTCTGTGATAGGAAGGTGGATGCAGTCTAAACCAGGGTGCCCAGGGAGAAAGTTCCTTGCTCCTAACTAGCACATTGTTCCAGTGGTGTCAGAGTTATTGTTATCACCAGGGGGCATCATTAGACTTGGACCTGAATTCTGGTTGTGCAAGTTATGTGACCCTGCCTTCTCAGCGTTAGTTTCTCCACCTATAAAATCAAAATTTTGGACTAAATAATCCTTGAGGTCCCCTCCAGTTCTACTAGATGTGTGACCCTGGCTGGGCAAGTCACTTAACCCTGTTTACCTCAGTTTCCTCATTTGTAAAATGAGCTGGAAAAGGAAATGGCAAACCTCTCTAGTATCTTTGCCAAGAAAACCACAAATGGTCACAAAGAGTCAGATAAGACCGAACAACAACTTTCTGATTCCAAGTTCCAAAATTCTATCCACTGCACCGCCAACTGTCTCTGTTACTTTTTCAGTTCCCTCAAAACCCTAATCATAATTGGAATGGATTTCCAGACTGTGCATAAATTAGACTAGAGCTGAAGCCCCCCCCCCCCGACTTTTCTCTCCCTCCCCTATCTGCTGCCCCCAGCTCCCAATAACTCAGTCCTTTCAAGATTGTGGACATCTGCAGAGAGGGCACTCCTAACCCTGGCTCAGGACGAAAGAGGGATGTGGAAATTGTAACAGTGTGTGACCCACCCCGCCCCCCAGCTGCATCTGCTCCCCACCTCCCTCGGAGGGGTTCATGCATCAGGGAGCCGGTGCACTGTGGAGCATGAGGGGAGGAGGAGGGAAGGAGAGGGTGATTGTACATCATTCATAACTCTGCCAGAACCCAGGGGCCCAGCTCCATTCCTGGCTGTGTGATTTACAGGACACCCCAGCCATGAGCACTCAGACGCTCAGCTTTCTGACCTCCTTGAAAGTAAGAAATTACCTGGTGATTTTTTCCTTCCTTGTTTGATGCCTCTTTCACCTGTTCCCAGGGCTGCACAGGGCTCCTTTCCTTTGCTGGAAAGGCTCTGCATGGCAGCTGGCTGGGGCCACAAGACTGAGACCTGTTCAACTCCCAGGCCGGAATGATTAAGCCGGCCAGGGCCAGGCTGGAAGATCAGAGGCTTGTGGGATTTGGAACCAAGAGGGGCCTTCGAGACCAGTTAGTCCAGTGGTTTCCAATCTAGGGGCCTCAGATCTTGAGCTGCCGGGACAGTATGAGCCCAAGTGTGCACCAAGCATCTGGGCACTGATTTAGCACCAACAAAATATGCTTTGTGACTCAACAGAACAAATAAGTGAGAATCCCTTCTGTGAAAGAGATGAATGTGCTGGGCATATAGAGAGGCAGTGTCATCTATACACATTATGGAGGGAGAGGCCAGTGGTGCAGTGGACAGAGGGCGATCTGGGGGTCAGGAGCTGGCTCTGTGGCTCTGGGAAAGTGACTCCATTTCTGTGTCCCAGGCAACTCTCTAAGATGCTCAGCTGCAGGGCAGCTGCCAATCTGCACCCAGCAGGAGCTAATAGTAATGGTAACTAATGTTTATCTAGCTCTTAACATGTGCCAGGCACTATGCTGAGCGCTTTGCAATTGTTATTTCATTCAAACTTCACAACAATCCTGGGAAGTAGGTGCTGGTATTATCCCTGTTTTACAGGTGAGGAAACTGAGGCAAACTGAAGTTACGTAACTTCTCAGGGACACTCAGCTAGTTTGTGTCTGAGGCCGGATTTGAATTCTGGTCTTCCTGACTCCAGGCCCAGTACTCTGTCCACCGTGTTACCCAGTATGGTGAAATCACTGTCCTGGACCAAAAAAAAAAAAAAAAAAGAATTTGTGTGCATCCATACATATGCATGTACTACCTAAAGTCATGCACTTATATCTGTGTCTAGATATATACATGTATGTAAATATGCACTGTGTATGTACACAAACACTGTATACATGCAAACACACATGCATACATGCATATACATGTACATATACACGCACGCATTGGACAAGCTAGGTGACAGAGTGGATAGAGCCCCAGCCCTGGAGTCATTAAGACTCCTCTTTTTGAGTTCAAATCTGGCCTCAAACACTTCCTAGCTGTGTGACCCTGGGCAAGTCACTTACCCTGTTTGCCTCAGTTTCCTCATCTGTAAAATGAGCTGGAGAAGGAAATGGCAAACCTCTCCAGGATCTTTGCCAAGAAAACCTCACATGGGATCATGGAGTATCTGACAAGGCTGAAAAACAACTGAACAATAACAATAACACACACACATATATATATATATATACATACACACAAACATACATGTATGTGTGCACACATGCCCACACATACATGCGCATAATGCATATACAGATATACACACATGTGTGTCATGATCTGAGATTCCACATGCATTTGTAGCTACACATTTCTTCCCAGTGAGGAATCTCCCTCAACCAATGCAATGTTCCTCAATTTCTAATCTTCGAGAAAAGCTCCAGGCCCCCAGTACATGCAAGATATATATGTAAGGTAGTCTCAGAGGGTGGGGGGGGGGCAGGGTGCAGTGCTCAAGAGCGGCACCAGGAAAAGTCTCATGCAGAAGATAAGATTTTAGCTCAGTCTTCTTGAAGGAGAGACTCTAAGGCATGGGAGACACTGGATGAAAAGACATAGATGGGAGACAGAGACAGAGAGTCATTTGTGGGGAGCATCAAGTGTATTTTTCTTCTTTTTTAATAGAATTTTATTTTTTCCAATTATATATAAAAACAATTTTAATATTCATTTTTAAAAATATTGAGTTCCAAATTTTCTCCCTCCCTTACTGCTCTCCTCCCTGAGATGGCAAGCAATTTGATATGGGTTATATATGTACAATCATGTAAAACATACTTCCACATTAGTCAGGTTGTGAAAGAAAAAACAGACCTAAAGAAAAAAAACCATGAAAAAAAAAGAAAATTCTATGCTTCGGTCTGCATTCAAACTCTATCAGTCCTTTCTCTGAAGGTAGATAACATTTTCCATCAATTCTTTTGTAATTGTTTTAGATTATTGTATTTCTGAGAACAGCGAAATCATTTATAGCTAATCATCATACAATGTTGCTAATATTGTTTACAATGTTCTCCTGGTTCTGTTCACTTCACTCAGCATCAGTTCACGTTAAGTCCTTCCAGGTTTTTCTGAAATGTGCCTGCTCATCATTTCTTATCACACAATAGTATTCCATTACATTCATTTACCACAACTTGTTTAGCCATTCCCCAATTGATGGGCATCCCCTCAATTTCCAGTTCTTTGCCACCACAAAAAAAGTTGCTATAAAATATATTTGTACAAATAGGTCCCCCCCTTTTTTAAATCTCTTTGGAATTCAGACCTAGTAGTGGTATTGCTGGATCAAAGGGTATATACATAGTTTGGTTGCCCTTCAGAAATAGTTCCAGATGAGCATCAAATGTATTGACTGACCGACTTATTGATGACTGAATGTGACAGGAGGGAAGTCAGGTTTAAGAAAACTAAAAGGTAGGAAAGGGCTTATGGAATGATTAGGAAGGCCTTTAGTTTTCAAACTCTATTCAATTTGATCCTGGAGATAATTCTCATTGAGTAGTGTAGTGATATGGTCAGACTTGCCCTTTAGAAGAATCACCTTCACAGTTGAGTGGGTGATGGATTGGAGCAGGGAGAGACTTGAGTCTGGGAGATGAATTAGAAGGCTACTCTTAATACCTAACAGCTGTTTGACCCTGGGTAAGTCACTTACCCTCTTTTATTTCATTTTCCATATATGTAAAATGGGGATAATTATACCTATCTCAGTGGATTGTTGCAAGGATCCAACAAGCTGATATATATCAGCTCTAATAAAAATGTTAGCTATGCCGTGGGGGAAGGGCAGGGGGGAGAAAATTTGAAACTCAAGGGATTATGGAACTGAATCTTGTAAACTCAAAGTAAACAAACAAATTAATAAAGACAAAAAT
Source organism: Petaurus breviceps papuanus (assembly GCF_028583685.1). NCBI lineage: Eukaryota > Metazoa > Chordata > Mammalia > Diprotodontia > Petauridae > Petaurus > Petaurus breviceps. The sequence continues at coordinate 23,457,093 of NW_027185754.1, read as the reverse complement.
ATGTTAGCTATTATTAGCTGTTGGTAAATGATAAAGCCCCATAGAAATGGTAGGTATTATCATTACCTTACTTCCTACTATACTATGCAGGGAGTCTGAAACAACCTTTCCACTTCTGATCATTCTGTGTGCCCCTCTCTAAACCACTCAGTGTCCTGTGGTGTCTGAGTTACCTGTGCTTGGGTTATCCCCTATTGAGGGTGTTATATGTGAGCCTGAGAAACTCAGGCAGGTTCCACTCACCAAGCTGGCACCTTTGTTCAAGTCCAGGATGAGGGATGGATGGTATCTCCTGTCTGTAGTGCACCAAGGCTGAGCACCAGAGGTGGTTTCTTAGACACAGCATCTCAAGTGACTACTTGTGTTGTTAGTGTGGGGTTGTTTCAGTCTCTGCCTCTCTGTGACCCCATATGGGGTTTTCTTGGCCAAGATGCTGGAGTGGTTTGCCATTTCCTTCTTTAGCTTATTTATAGATGAAGAAACTGAGGCAATTAGGGTTAAGTGACCTTCCCAGGGTCACCCAGCTAGTAGTGTCTGAGGTCAGATTTGAACTCAGGTCCTCCTGACTCCAAAGCCAGTGCTCTATCCACTGAACCACCTCGCGGCCTGGCTAGTTGTAGTGGTTTGGTAATAAAAAGATCTGTTTGAATTCTGCCTCTGACATTTATAAGCTGTGTGACCCTAAGCAAGTCTTTTCTATTCTCTGGACCTGAGCTTTCTCCTCTGTAAAATGGGGGTGGGGCAGCCGAGTATAGGGGATGTTGGCTTTGGAGTCAGGAAGAGCCACTTCTGACACACACTAGCCCTGTGATCACAGACAAGTAAGTGACTTCACCTGTGAGTGTCCACAGGCACTGCAGTGATTCTCCAAGGTCATAAGTTGCAGAGGAGCTGAGCAATTTCCATGGGCAGAGGGAGTTTCCATACGGGAGCTCCCTGAACCTGATAAAATAACAGATTCACCCACCACAAACTCCCACAGTGAAGATCAATAAATCTTATATGACCTACCTTCCCGGTTGTTGTAAGGAAAGATTTTGTAAAACTTAACGCATTATGGAACCAGAAGTTATTGGGAGAGTGATGTTTGGAGCTGGATTTGATTTTAGGGCCCATATATGGGAGATCCTGGCTGGTCTTGGCCCAGTGCCTACCTCCTATAAACATGTACCTCTTTTTGATGATAATGACAGTTCACATTCTTGTAGCACTTTGAAAGTACAAAGTATATATTTCATATATTCAATCCTCACAACAGCCATTGAAAGCAAGTCTTGCCAGGATTATTATTCTCATTTTATTCTTGAGAGAATTGAAGTCTAGAGGTCACACAGCCAGGCCATTGAAGATCTTGAACTTAATAGTAATCAAATCTTCCATCTTGACAGCCTTTTCAGGTTTACAGCAGTCCTGTGAAGTAGATAATATGCGAATAGTTTACAGGCTAAGAAACTGAGGCTTAGAAATGGAAAGTGATTTGTCCAAGGTCACACAGTCATAAGGCTAAGTTCTGGAATTCTAACCCATGTCCTTTGATTTCAAATCCCATTCTCTGTGATCTGGCCTCAAGCTTAGGACCCTTTCCCCTGCATTTATGGTTCTCCACCTGTATACCAAGGACTGCAAAGTCTTTGCAAGGGGTCCATGAAGCCTTTGGATCCATAAAGAATCAAACATCCTTTCAACAGCATTTATTTATTTTTGTTGTGTGTTTTTTTTGGAGGGCAATTGGGGTTAAGTGACTTGCCCAAGGTCACATGGCTAGGGGTTTGGTTTTTTTTTTTGGTGTGTATGTGTGTGTGTGTGTATGTGTTAAGTGTCTGAGGCTGGATTCAATAGCATTTATAAATCATATCTTGCCCATATACATTGCCATTTTTCAAATGCATGTAGCTACTGAGCTTAATAAAATAAAACTTTTTTTTTAAATGAGTAAAAGCATTATTAAATTTGTTAGAGATTTTGGTAATCATCATATATTTCCTTAATAAATAGATACAAATAATACAATCATTAATATTTGGGAGATCAACAAAAAATTTATATTAGTAAGAATTAGATATAGTTAGGAAGGTCTATAGCAGCTGTGTCAAACTCAAATAGAAGTGAGGGTCACTTATACATAAGGGCATCTGAAGTCTGTACATTGACTTAGTTTTAAAATGTAATGTTATCTATGCTTTACTGTATTTTTATTTATTTTGTTAAATATTTCCCACTTACATTTCAATATGAGCCACATTTAGGAGTGTTGTGGGCCTCCTGTTCAATACCGCTGGTTTTGGGTATCATACACTAAGAGCCGGAAAGCACTTTCAAGACCATCTGATTCAGCCCACTCATTTTATGGGTGACAAAAGTGATGCCCAGAGAGGCAAAGGGCTTTTCCCATATTGTAAGTGGCATAGTTGGCCCTTGAGTTCAGGCTACTGACAGCAAATCCAGGGCTCTTTCCATTGGACCAAAATGACTTAAAGGTCAGAGTCTAACTTACTAATTCAGTTATATTCCTTTTCCAGTCTGAACCAAAGGCTTATAAAGTACATATTTGCACCCCCAAGAATATTTATGTATTTCCAGGGATAGTAGCCTGGTGGACAAATTCTGACTCGGTTATTTCTTAGTGGTATGACCTTGGGCAAGTCACTTGTCCTTTATGGTTCTCAATTTCCTCCTCTATAAAAATTCCGGCGTTGGATTAGATGATCGCTAAGGCCCCTTTCAGCTCTAAATCGTATGCAAAGTATAGATTCAAGGCTAAAGACTGGGCTGGGGGAGGGGGGTTGGAGGAAGAGGGTCAGGCGTCCTGCTCAGTGTTTGTCACAGATCAGAAACACTCGCCCTTTGACAGATGCCCCGTAGATCTTCCCGTCCCTGCTCGCCCATCTGAAGACCATGTGTGTGCTCTCAGGCTGGCAGATGGATCCGGCCGGGGTAAGCCCAACCCGGACTCAATTTTCCCTTTTATAGGAACCATCCCTAACCTTGGTTTGGTGTTTTTGCTCCCAGGGGGAGCAGTGGCTCTTTCCGGGGTAGTCCCGGAGATGCAGGAGGACATAAGGAAGGAACGAAAGATTCATAGCCCCATCAAACAGTGATCCTGCCTCTTCCCTGGGGCTCTGAGGGCCCTTTAAGCAGTTATAAATAACAGCAAAGGGGAGTTAGATAAAAGATGCTGAGTTTAAAGGTCTTAGTCTTACTAGAGGATACTCAAGCTCAGTTTCACAAAAATCACAGAATCTCAGAGGCTGAAGGGACCTCAGAGGTCATCCAGTCTTTTCCTATCTCCTCTTAGAAAACAGGGTCAGTCCCTCAGCAGAAACGGTTCTTGTGTAGAATATGAAAGCATTTCTTTCATGCCTGAAGTTTTACAAAGAGATTTTTTTTTCTTACAAAAGTCTTATGAAGGTGGTAGGGCAGGAATTATTACCATTTTACAGAGGGAGAAACTGAGATTGAAAGAAGCTATGTGACTTGTCTGAGGTCACCAGTTGGTAAACAGTAGATCTACAGCCCATATTTTCATAGACATTGTGTTCAAATGGATGGTAGAGGATGTTTATCAAGCCCTATGTCCTCTCTTTTCACTGAGAAGTAAAGCTGATGACCCTTGGGAGCAGGGGGTAGGGAGGAGTCTCCTTGGGGGTAGAACAAGTATCTGTCCCTCCTAACAGGAAGTCTGTAACTTTCTTTTTAGACCTCGGACATCCTCTGATCCATCCTTCTCCCTAAGGGATCTCTCCCACTATGTTTCTGCCAATCGATCACCCAGTCTCTGCTTGGAGATTCCCTAATGTAGTCCGTGTGACTTCTGAACTATTCTCATTGCCAGAGAGTTTTTCTTTATGTTGAGAGTTAACGGACCCTAGGGTAAAGCAGAGCAAGTCTAACCAACCCTTTTCCACAAGCCAACCTTTCAGATCCTCAATGAGAACTATCAGGTGTCCCCTTGAATCTTCACTTTTTAAGGCTGAACACACCCACCTCCTTCCACTGATCTTGATGTGTCACAGTCTCCAGGCCCTTCCCCATCCTGGTTGTTCTCTGCTTGACATCCTGCAGCCTGTCAATGTCCTTCCTCCATTGCGGTATGCTCCATCTTCCAAATGTGATCTGTCGAAGGCAGAGGCCAGAGACTTTGGTTCTGGACAGCAGCAGCTGTGGGACTGCCTTGGTGAGGCAGGGAGGACAGAAAGAGTCACTAACTCTCTTCACCATTCTAGGTCTCAGTTTCCTTCTTGGTCAAATTGGGATAACAGTATTAGCTCTCTTTGTCAGAATCAGTCTTAAAAAAGGTTAGACAGGCACAGGCTAGATTAATACAGGCCAACCCCAAAGGAGTCTGAGTTTCCCTAGGTGTCTCCCTTGTACTCATAAACTGACTCGGCTTGCCCAAAGGTTTTAGGGAATCCCAGAATCCCAGAGTTAGAATCCCCACTACCTGAGGAATAATCCCCTTTTTACATTAATCCTGACAGGTGTTCATCCATCTTCTTGAAGATCTCTAATGACTGGGGCTCATACTCACTCCTGAGGGAGCCCTGTCTACTTGAGGACAGTTCTCATTGTTAAAAAAAAAAAAGTTCCTTATATATCACATAGAAATCCTATTGCTAAGGTTCTCTTTACCTCTAAATCTTCTAGCCTTGTTTTCAGCAGTTCCAATTCTTGGGAAGTTCCTCCTTATACTGAGCTAAAATATGTCCCCCTGAAACTTCTCCCAGTCGCTCCTAATCCTGTCCTTAGGGGCCAGAATAAGTTAAATGCTCTAGGACAGTCCTTCACATTCCTGGTGAGGTGGAAGGAATGCTAAGCTTGGAGTCAGAAGATCTGAATTAGATTCCTGACCCTGACGACATTACATTAGCTATGCTAGTGACTATTCCTAGAAAAATCGCTTCCCTTCCCTGAGCCTCAGTTTCCTCACCTGTAAACTATGTATTAGGTTTTTTGCACTGCCAACCAAACAGGGTTGCTGTGAGGAAAATGCTTTTCAAATCTTAAAGGGTTATTGAAATGGTAGCTGTTAGTAATGACCGAGAAAAGGGTTGGTGGTGGCTGTGTGCACTGGAAGTATTCAGGACATATTAGTTGCTAGTTTGAGAAGATTGTCAGATGAACTATTAAGTGATACAGAAGGTTAGGCCGGGGGAGGGGCATGCGGGCAGTGCTGTGACCACTCCTGGCTCTGAGCTCAAACCAGAGTGGTTCAGGGCCAGCAGCGGGGTTGAATGAATGGCAGAGGCTTAAGCCCCAATACACACAGAATGAGCTCCACCCACGAGTACCTTGCTCTCTGCTGCCATCTTCTGGCATAATCTGTTCACCACATTCAAACTGGCCTTGTTAAGAAAGTGGACTGCCCAGATCTTCAGAGTGAAGATTCTGGAGGTGGAGAAATCATGTCAGAATCACTGAATAATATCATCTCGGAGCTGAAAGGGACCCTGGAAGTCATTGAACTCAAACCGTGCCTAGAGCACAAACCTCACCTAAAATAGCACTGAATGATCATCATTTAGTGTCTATTTGCATGCTTCAGGTCATGGGGACGATCACTACCTCATGGGAGCCCCATTCTATTTCTAGAAAACTCCAAAAGTTTCAAATTCTCCCTTATACAAAGCTAAGGGAAGCAGTGTGGTAGAGTGGATAGAGATCCAGTCATGGAATCATGAAGAACTGGGCTAAAACATTGCTTCCAAAATATACTGGGAGATTGTTTTGCTGTCTTAGGAAGGGGAAGAGGGAGGGAGGGAGGGAGGGAGAAAAAAATTTTGGAACTCAAAATGTTTAAAACTGTCTTTACATGTAATTGGAAAAAATAAAATACTATTAAGTGGGAAAAAACCTCAAATATACTATGAGATCATGGGCAAGTCACTTAATCTGTCAATTGCTGCCAAAGACAACTCTCTAAGGCATAAATTAGAGATGAGTTATTGATCTGCACTGATACAGAGAAAGGATGCATACATGAATTTCCCTATAGTGATGAAAACTATAAGTTTAGAACATCAAAAATATCCTGAGCCAATATCTGCTTCCTTGTAATGTGCATTCATTTGTTGACTCAATTATTCATCCAACAAACATTTATTAGGCACCTACTGTTTGCCACCTTTATATCTAGAAGCAGCATGGTATGGAGTCAGGAAGACCTGCATTCAAATGCCACCTTGGACACTTACTAGCTGAGTGACCCTGGGCAAGTCATTTAAATTCTCTCGACCTCAGCTCCTCATCTGTAAAATGAGGGGGTTGGGTTAGATGATCTCTAAGGTCCCTTCAGGTTCCAAATCTATGACTGATGCTCTGCATTCAGAGAGACATAATATGCAAATAAATCAGACTCAGTCCTTGCCCTGGAGCTTAATCCAGTAAGAGACATGAAACATTCACACAGATACATATAATCCAGACTGGAATATAAGGATATAAAAGGGAATGTGAACAATATGCCATGAGTGAGAAATCATGGAAGAGAGAGTGTAGTGCCCCTTGAAATGGCATTTGCTCTAGGCCTTGAAGGGCAAGCAATCTAGAATAGTTTCCTGGCCAATTATCTGATAGATCAACAGGCATTTATTAAGCACTTACTGTGTGCCAGGCATTATGCTAGGTACAGGTATACACACAAAAAAGCAAAAACATTCCCTGCCCTCAAGGAACTTACATTTTAATGAGGGAGGCAATATGTCTACAAATTGGTCCATACAGGATGTCTACGGAATGGATAAAGGTAACCTTAGGTGGGAAGGCATTAACAGCTGAGAAGGCCAGGAAAGGTAGGAAAGGAAGGGTGGCCACATGGGGAGTCTCAGCTATGGTGAAGCCTCCTTAGGTGTGAACAAGATCATAGGCTTATGACTTGAAGTCCCTGAATGTAACCCACTGACTTTGCAGAGAAAGAGAGGGAGACTCAGACAGTTTAATGACTAATCTGAGGTTCCAGGAATTCAAAAGGGGGCAGATGAGGGGGAAAATCTTACAAACACAAGAGGAGGTAGTCTCTGCAACAGCATGGAGATAGGAGACGGAGAGGCCAGCATGGCTGCTCCTTAGAGTTTGGGAGAGGAGAATAACAGCCCAGTAAGGCTGGAAATGCGGGAAGGGGCAAGGTGTGAAGAGACTTAAATGCTAAAAAGAGGGGTCCCAGAGATAGTAGGAATCCACTGGTGTATATGGAGCCATGATGGTCAGAGCTAAGCTTTAGAAAAATTGCTTTGGGCAATGTGTGGAGGATGGATTTGGGGTTTGTGGGCAAGTGGAAGAGATCTGAGGCAAGGAGGCCAATTAGGAGGCTCTTACAATGGCAATGACGACCTGAGCTAGGGGGATGGCTGTGTGAGTGCATTAAAGGAAATGCCTAAGAGATACTTTGTGGAGATAGAAACAAGATTTGGCAATGGGTTGGATATGTGGGATGAATGAGAGTGAGGGGCAGAGGATGATATTGAGGTTATGAACCAGGGAGACTGGAACGAATGATGGTGATTTGACAATAATAGAGAAATTTGGAAGAGCAACGGATTTAGGGCAAAAATGATGAGTTCTGTTTTGGACATATTGAGTTTAAGATGACTATGTGAAATCCAGTTTAAAACTTCAGTAGGCAGTTGGTGATGTTGCTTAGAGACTATGGCTGGGTATGTAGGTTTGGGAATTATTTGGACAGAGAAAATTAAACCCATGGGAGTTGATGAAAATACCAAGTGAGGGGCGAGCATGGCCCTGGAGTCAGGAGGACCTGAGTTCAAATGCAGCCTCAGACACTTAACACTTACTAGTTGTGTGACCTTGGGCAAGTCACCTAACCCCAATTGCCCTGCCCTCCTCCCTCCAAAAAGAAAAAAAAATACCCATTGAGAGAGTATAGTTGGAAAAAAGAGGAACCATAACAGAGCTTTGGGGGACAGCAAAGTCAGTGGGCATGGCATAGATTAAAACCTAGTTTCTGATATCAAGAGGGACCAGTCATTGAGGTAAGAGGAGAACCAAGAGAGAACAATGTCATGAAAACCCAGAGAGGTCAGAGATTCAGGAAGAAAAGGCAGTCAAATGTCAAAAAGTGCAGAGAGGGCAAGAAGTGTTGAGAATTGGAGAAGGCCATTAGATTTGATAATTAAGAGATCACTGGTAACTTTAGAGAGAACAATTTCCATTAAATAATGAGGTCAGAAGTCAGATTACAGAGGGTTTAGAAGAGAGGAAGAGGAGAGGAAGTGGAGGCACTGAATGCACAGAGCTTTGCTTTTTTCAAGGAGTTCGACTGAGAAGGGGAGAAGAGCTGTAGGATGGTAGCTGGTGGGGGTGGTAGGTTCTAGAGAGGCATCTTTAAAGATCGGGAAGACTTGGGCATATTTGTAGGCAGCAAGGAAGGAACCAAAATGTGGGAAGACTGAAGACCAGATAGGAAAAGGAGGTAATAGTCTAGGCAAACTGCTAGAAAAGTTGGAAGGGGTGGAATTAACGGATTGTAGCTGTATCAGCCTTGGTAATGAGAAGCACCAAGTCTTTATCTGAGACTGGCGAGAAGGAGATAGTAGCACATGAAATGGGGTGAGGGATAGGAAATGAGAAGGGGACAAGAGGGTATTCCTAACAAGTGGGCTCGATTATTCTGGAGAACTATGAGCTAAGGTCCTACGCTGAGACAGTCAGAGGCAGGAGTGTGGTGGGACACTGGAAGAGAAAAGGTTTAGTCCCCATGATTCCCTGGGCATGAGAACTTCCTGATTCAGGTTCATAAAAAAAATGAGAATGTGCCTCATTTATCTAGAACAATACTTTTCGTCTCCAGGACCAATCTAAGGTGACCCTGAGCATGGCTATCCTAGGAAAATGGCAACAGTAATGATAAAACAAGATGGGTCCCATTACCAAAAATTAAGGTTCATATATCTCTGGTTCATTTCTCCCTGACTCAGAAGTTTCAATCAGGCCCATAACCCACTGCAGTCAATCCACAGAAAGGTCACTCATGTGGCGGCACAGATCTGCCTGGTCAGCCTTACTCATGGTCCCTGAATTCTGTGTGCTAAGATCTCATCCCTTCCTGGAGTCAGGTAACCCAAATTACCCAGAGGCCTATAGAAATATAAAGAAAGAACTAGGAACATTGGCCACAGAGGGTAGAGCTGGTGGTTGCCGTTACAACCCTGGCATGATACCAAAGGCCCAAGTCCCTGTTAGGGTAAGGATAATGATGACTCCCATTTCTATAGCAGTTTAAGATTTAGAAAGTACAGGGGCAGCTAGGTGGTGCAGTGAATAGAGCACCGGCCCCAGAGTCAGGAGGACCTGAGTTCAAATCCAACCTCAAACACTTGATACTTACTAGCTGTGTGACCTTGGGCAAGTCACTTAACCCCATTTTCCTTGCCTTTCCCCTCAAAAAAAAAGATTTAGAAAGTGCTTTGCTCATAGCATCCCCTGTGATTTACATAGAACAAGAATCACCAGACTGGATTTACAGTTAATGAAATGGAAGTACAGAATGGGGAAATGACTTGTCACTAATATGTATCAAAGCCTGGACTCAAAGCTGGATCTTTTGCCAGCTCTATTCATGTTTTCCTTAGGTATGAAAGAACCAAACCCTTCCTGACTGGTGGGGTAACTAAGGGAATATTTTACCTTTGGAAGGCTCTCGGTAGGAGCAGAGAGGGAACAAGTGCAGAAGACCAGGGCTTTGGCTTGACAGGCCTAGCAGCTGTGCTGTGCTGTGTTGTACTTGGACAGGGCCATAAGTTCTGGAAAAGGAGGCCTGGGGCCAGGGTCTGGGCAGGAGTTTCACACACCCAGCTAGAGCAGGACCCCACACCCCTCCAGGAGGAGCAGCTCCAATCACAAACTCTCAGGATCCTCCATCTCAACCCTTGCAGAAGCCAGGAGCTAGGAGAACAGGCCCAGCCCAAGGTCGAGCCCAGAACTCCAGGGAAGCTAAGCTGCCTCTTCCCCTGCTAGGTTGGGTCTTCCTCTGAGAATCACAGTGTTAAAGCTGGAAGAGAGCATAGGGCCTGGTGTGAGAACAGCAGCAGCAGCAGGATGCTCATACAGCCCTTTAAGATGTGCACAGTAGCTAATGCATCATATGTCATTTGATCTTCAAGCAAATAGAATGTTAGAGCTGGAAGGTCCCTTTGAACAGCATCAACATGATGTAGTATAAAGGGTGTCCCATTTGGAACCAGAGGCCTTGGGTTCAAACTCTGGCCCTGCCACTTGTGAGGCATTCCACCTCAGATCAGTCACTTAAACTATCTGAGTCTTTCTCTGTCAAGTCAGTGGGTTACTTTCAGGGACCTCAAGTCATAAGCCTGTGATCTGGTTCATCATAGCTGAGACTGCCCATGTGGCCAGCCTTCCTTTCCTACCAATAAAACAATCTGGTTATTTGCTCATCTTTGCAGTACGGGGTTTCAAAATAATTGGTATTGCTCTTTTTCACCTTTTTTTAATTGTTGAAGTTTGAGATTTCAAGTCAGGATGCAAACCCTTTAAATGAGTTCAATATGAGTTTAAAGGGCCAGACTAGAATTTAACAGGAATTACTTCCAAATGGAATTGCTTATGGGCAAAAAAAAGGACACAAAATGACCCTTCAGTGGTTCTCCTGGCCTCGTGTGTACAAAGAGACTTCAGAAATGGCAGTGCCTCCTGCCAGGTCAGAGACTGTCAGAAATCACAGATGACTCAAAGAGTCCTAGAAAGGAATTTCTATGTGACTAGAGAGGACCTAGGGTTCCCTGTACTAGCCTGTATGGAATAGGAAGGAAGGATGGAAGAGAAAGAAAGAAAGAAAGAGAGACAGAGAGAAAGAAAGAAAGAAAGAAAGAAAGAAAGAAAGAAAGAAAGAAAGAAAGAAAGAAAGAAAGAAAGAAAGAAAGAAAGAAAGAAAGAAAGAAAGAAAGAAAGAAAGAAGGAAAGAAAGGAAGGAAGGAAGGAAGGAAGGAAGGAAGGAAGGAAGAAAGAAAGAAAGGAAGGAAGGAAGGAAGGAAGAAGGAAAGAAAGAAAGAAAGAAAGAAAGAAAGAAAGAAAGAAAGAAAGAAAGAAGAAAGAAAGAGAGAGAAAGAAAAAAGAGAGAGAAAGAAAGGAAGGAAGGAAGAAAGAGAGAGAAAGAAAGAGAAAGGAAGGAAGGAAGAAAGAGAGAGAAAGAAAGAGAAAGGAAGGAAGGAAGAAAAAGAAAGGAAGGAAGGAAGAAAAAGGAAGGAAGGAAGAGAAAAAAGAAGGAAAGAAAGAAAGATGGACAGAAGGAAGGACAGGAGGAAGGAAGGAAGGAAGGAAGGAAGGAAGGAAGGAAGGAAGGAAGGAAGGAAGGAAGGAAGGAAGGAAGGAAGGAAGGAAAAGAAAGGACAAACACACCTATTAAATGCTTTCTATGTGCAAAGCACTCTGCTAAGTGCTAGGGAATGCAAATACAAAAGCAAGGCCATTGCTGCTCTAGAACCTCATGTTCTAACAGGGGAGACAACACACAGAAGGTTTCACCTGCAAGTCCTTTCCAATGGAAAGGTCCTTAGGGTACGTTGCAAAAGCAAATGGTAATGCCTCTTCTTTAACTGATAAAAGATAGTTTCTGATATCGAACCATTTAATGATGCCAAGGACTTTTGTGGTCAGAACTTCCTTTTCTAAATCTTCAGTAGTTGTGGTTGTAGTGAGTGCAAGAGGGGTTGGCAGGCTGCATCTCCAGAGGGGTTACTTCCCAAGATCCAGTAATTCATTCATTCAATTAACATCTATTAAATGCCTACTCTGTGCCAGACTCCATACTGAGTGCTGGGGATACAAAAAGAGACAAAAACATCCCCCCTACTCTCAGGGAGCTTACGGTCTAATGAGGGAGACAGCATGCAAACAAATAAATACCAAGCAAGCTATATATGGGACAAATAGGAAATAATTAAAGAGGGAAAGTGCTGGGGGTTGGGGAAAACTTCCTGTAGAGAGTGAGATTTTAGTTGGGACTTAAAGGAAACCAGGGGGTCAGTAGTTACAGTGAATCAGGGAGAGGGTTCCTAGTCTTGGGGGACAACCAGAGGAAATTCCCAGAGCCAAGAGATGGAATGTCCTATTTGTAGAACAGCCAGGAATCCAGTGTCACTGGATGGGATGTAAGGAGTAAGAAGAAAAAAGACTGAAAAGGTAGTTGGAGACTAGGTTATGAAGAACTTTGAATGCCAAACAGAGCATTTTGTGTTTGCTTCTGGAGGCAATAGGGAGCCAATGGAGTCTATTGAATTGTGTGTGTGTGTGTGTGACATGATCAGACCTGTTTTAGGAAAACCACTTCAGTGGTTAAATGGAAGATGGATTATAATAGGGAGAGACTTGAAGCTGGAAGACCCACCTGCAGGTTGAAGGCACTGGAATGGAAGCATTATTATTCCCAAGGCTCTTGGGTTTAGGTAACTAGACTGTTTCCATCAAGGTCTGAAGGAAGATGGTGGTCAGGGGCAGGTGTTGGGAGTGGGGTGGTTCAACCACCCGACATCTGAGGAAGACATCTTGACTCTCCCTCAGAGTGTCTTACTGCTTTCTATCATTTTTAATAATAATAATACAAAATATAGAAAATTAATGAGACTGAGAGCTGAATCTTAGAGATCATCTAGTCCCACCATGCCCTCATGAGGAAAATAAGACCCAGAGGGAACAAGTGACTTGCCAAGGTGACACAGATAGCAGGTGGTAGAAATAGCATTCTAACCCAAGGCTTGCTATTCCAAATCAAACACTCTCCATTATACTACAGCTGCACTAGTTAAGGACCCTTGAGGGTCTTGGTTTCCAGAAAAAGCACCTCCCTTCAGAAACTTCTCCCAGAACACATTAGACTGCAAATATTATCATCCCTATTTTACATATTAGGAAGCAGAAGTTCAGAAAGACTCATCTATACAAAATGCCCACCATTCCATCCTTCCAACAGCTGCCAAAATGATCTTACTGATGTACAACTCAGACCACATCACTTTTCTGCTCAAAAGCCTTCCTTGGCTTTCCTTTGCCTATAAGAGTGATTCCCAATCTCTTCAAGTATGAGGACCCACTTTTCATATGTTAATAGATCTAGAATACTATTGTGCTATCAGAAATGAAGGGGATGGTTTCAGAGAAACCTGGGAAGGCTTGTATGAATGGATACAGAGTGAAGCGAGCAGAACTAGGAGAACAATATATACAATAACAACCATATTGTAATGGCAAATCACTTTGAAAAACTTAGGGACTCTAATCAACACAATGACTAACCACTATTCCAGATAATTTGTGATGAAACATGTCCCCCCTCCATCCCACTCCTGATAGAGATCAATTCAAGGTACAGATAGAGACATTTTAATTTGCACATAGCCAATGAAGAAATATATTTTCTCTGATCATACACGTTTGGAAAAGGAGGTTTGCTTTTCTTGTTTTCTCAATGTGGGTTTGGGGGAGGTAGGGTGATTAAAAAAGAAACAAGGTGGGTCTTTGAAAATAAGACAAAATTTAATTTAAAAAACCATAATAGTAATGGTAGAATTAAAGGACTGTGCTTGGTGTATATGTGGACTCCTTGAAATAACCCCAGTTCAGGTAAAGAATTGGAAATTGAGGGGATGCACATCAATTGGAGAATGGCTGAATAAGTTGTGGTATGTAATTGTGATGAAATATTATTGCACTATAAGAAACGATGAGCAGGATGCTCTCAGAAAAACCTAAAAAGACTTGCATGGCTCTGTAGTCCTTCAGTTTGGTAAGGCAACCTTACACCTCTTCTCTCTTACACTTTCCTTTGGAGTCTTCAAAACATTGATCTAGCTCTAGTGATACATGCATCAACTTAATCATCTATGTGGACATCCTTGGAAAGGGTTTTGCCAAGATAAGTGAACATTTCCACAGTATTCAATATTTCTCTATTTGCTGTAACTGATGGTTCTATGTATAGAGGTTGCAGTGCTGGCTGGTGGAGATCTTGTGTTATCTTGGTGTTAATGGTTAATCTAAAATTAAAACAAGCAACAGAGAATCGATCAATATTTTATCATCTCAGCCTCAGAGGCTACATTGAGTACACAATCATCTGAAAACAAAAAATCATGCCTCAATTCTCCCTCCAGTTTAGTCTTGGCTTGTAGCCTTTTCAAGTTAAATAATTTACCACCAATGAAGTAGCTGACCTTGAGGCCATTTTTGTCTTTGTTGAAGGTGTCTGACAACATTGCTAAAAACATTAAAAAGCATGGGAGCAAGCACACAGTCCTGCTTCACTCCATTGGTGACTGGGAAAGCATGATAACATCATCCATTATCCAGAAGCCGTACAAGCATGCTGTCATGAAACTGATGTACAATACTGATGACTTTTTCCAGGCAACCAATTTTGCCAAAAATTTCCACAAGCCCTCATGACTGACAATATCAAAGGTTTTCGTCAGATCAAAGAAGATTGTGTACAGACCTCTGTTCTGCTCCTGACATTTCTCCTGGAGTTGTTGGGCAGCAAACACCAAATCGACCTTTCCTCTACCCTTTCTGATTTTACACTGGCTCTCAGGTAGATGACCATCTTCCAGGTGAAGGAGGACTCCCACAAGAATATTGCCATCAATGATGAAGAGAGACCCTTCTGTGATTGTCATAGGACAATCCATTTCCTTTCCTTTTATAGAAGTGTACAATGGAGATGTCCTTGAACTCCAGGGGGATAACTTCCTCTTGCCATAAAACCCAGAATATTTCAGTCAGCTTTAGTATGAGCAGTAGACCCCTTACCTTGTAAGTCTTGGCTGGAATGGAATCAGCACCATGTGCTTTGCCAAATGAAAGCAGCCTAATGGAATTCTAAACTTCTTCAGTTGGAAGTTCAGTTAGAGAGGGATTGACTTCTACCATCTACATGGTCTTCATCATTGCCTGATGACAGTTAATTGAGAACATCATGGAGGTGTTCAGCTTATCTCTCCAGAATCATCCTTATCACTAATCTGTGTGACTCCATCAGCACTGAGTAGTTTGGCCCATAAATAATCCTGAGGGCATCATAAAAGTGCTTTGGATTGTTACCATAAGCACAAAATTGATTTTCATCTGCCTGTTCACTGAGTCAAGAATCCTACATCTCTGTAATCTTTTCTTGCACTTTACTTTTGATGGCATTTAACACTGTCTTCTTAGGGACTTAAGGAATAGATGAACTATTCTATTGGTAAACCCTGTGGAGCTCTTGTTTTTTGTTTACCAGCTTCTGGATTTCCCAATCATTTTCATCAAACCAGTCCTGATGTTTCTGAGTGTTCCGGCCCAGAGTAGGAAATCTCTGAAAGCTGCCCACTTCTTTTCTGCTCCTCTGTTGCCAACCATGTATTGGCTCAGCTTTCCCTCTAAGTTAGCAGCAAACTGCTGCCATTCAGAAGTGTTCTGATCTGTTGACATTAAGTCAGTCATCTTGCCTTGGGGCCTCTGCTTCTGTGGAAAGCAAATATTTAGCTTGGAGAAGATAAGTCTATGATCAGTCCAACACTCTGCACCTCACTTAACCTTTATCACTCTCACATCCTGTCTGTCTCTTCTTACAATGAAATAGTCTATTAAATGCAATTGTTTGCTGCAAGGGTGTATTAATAAAGTTTTATCGAGTTTAGGTAAATGAACAACAGTATCGGTGATGATAAGGTCATGAGATACCCAAGTCTTCTGTAGTAAGTGACCATTGCTGGTGCTGTTTCTACCTCCATTCTGTCAAAGGGCTCTGTCAAGTCTGGTGGTCTGTGCCTAGTAGTCACCCAGAATCATAAGTGTGTCCTCTTTTACCAGATTGATGATGAGGGTCTCCAGAGAACATCAGGCTAAGAATCAAGGTATGTGGGTTCATGTCCTATCTCTGCCATTAACTATTACTAGGACCTCGGGCAAATCATTGGGCCTCTGTTTCCTTGTCTTCCCTGTAAGAACTACCTCACAGAGTTATGAGATTCAAATGAGATCATGTTCATGTAAAACCTTTTATAAACCTTAAAGTACTTATGTGAATGTTAGTGTTTATTACAATGATAGAGGGAGAGTTAGATCATCTCTGGTCCTTTCCCATTCTGACTTTCTATGTTCTAATGTTACTTCTATTCATAACATTCCCTGTTCTAATGTTCTTTCCAATTCTGACATTCTGTGTTCCAAGGACCCTCACCACTTTAACATTCTGTGATCTAATGTCTCTTCCAGCTCTGATACTCCAAAATATTCCTATGGTCCAGATCTTTAAGAGCAAGGATCGACCTATCATTGTGTCCCTCAAAGGACTGCAAAGATCAGGGCTGGGCATGTGGCTGGCACTCAGTAATAGCAGATCACAAACTATAAGTGCTAAAAGGGAGCTTCGGAGTCCTTGGAGTCAAGACTCCCCTGTCTCCATGGGGAGAGATGGCCTCTTCACGTCCCTGAATCCTAAGGTCTACAGTGGAGGTGAGAAGGGGCTGGAAGGGGCTGGCAGTGGAATTCCTCATCAGAACAGGTAGAGGGGCACTGGCGTCAACTGAGTTCCCCTTCCACACTGGGAATCCTACCAAGTAGAAGTCGATATAGCAATAATAACTATTCACCTTTTACTAGGGCCTTCAGGTTTCCAAAGTGCTTTCTTCACAAGAACACTATGGCAGGGGTGTGCTGGAACCCATTCTTACTGGCTCAGAAGAAATGGTTGTTGAGTTTTCAGTATGATCATTTATGACTCAGAAATCAGCAAACACTACAAATAAGGGCTTGATTTATTGTTTTATTGACTGTCAGGGTTTAAGAATGTGATAGAGAAAATGTTCATAATGTGGATTAAACTTAAAAGTATGTGATGGGTTACATTTGGGGAGAAGGTAGAGCCAACTGTTAAACATTTACCAGCACACCCCTGCCTGTGAGTCTGTCAGTATCCCCATTTTACAGATGGAGAAATGGAGGCTCAAAGAGGTTGTCATTTGCCCACAGTTGTATAGCTAGAAAGTATTAGCCCCCAAACTTTGGTTTTCTGACCTTCAATCCAGGACTTTCTACCAGGAAAGCTTCTGAGAGAAATTGGAAGATATCTATCTATGTGTTGAGTTCTCGATCTAATTTAAAACCATTGTTTTACAGATAAGAGAACTGGGTTAGTAGGTGGTGCAGTGAATAGAACACCAGTCCTGGAGTGGAGGACCTGAGTTAAAATCCAGCCTCAGACAACTGACACACTTACTAGCTGTGTGACCTTAGGTAAGTCACTTAAGTCTAATTGCCCTGCCCCCCCTCCAAAACAAAACAAACAGATAACTATAACATAAAGAAGGAAGGTGATCTGCATAAAGTCGCATATCAAGTTAATGCAAAAACCCAAACTACTTAAGTAGTTATCAAACACCTACTATGCGCTAGACACTGTGCTAAACTCTGGGGGTACACAGAAAAAGCAAAATCAAAGATGTGTCCTACCCTCACAGAGCTTACGTTCTTCCCCGTACCAGGCTAACTCCATCGCTGCCTGAGGGATTCCAGAACGCCGTGCTGAGCTTCAAAGTGCAGAACGGCGCAGTTAGAGGTCACACAGGTCACTCTCCCTCCTCCCCAGGAGGGGACAGCTGGTTTAGAGGGAAAAAGGTCTTGGGGATGGCATCCCCAAGGAGAAACTAACATCTTTGGCAATGGCAACTGAGGCAACCCATTCCTGATTCTCCTGGACTGACCCCAGCCAGTCACATGAGCAGCTTGGCGGGAAGAGCACTAGCCTCAGACCCAAAACCTAAGGGTTTTCCCACTTGCTGCTTATATGACCCAGGACAAGTCACTTTATTTCACCTGAGCCTCAGTTTCTCCAGTTATGAAATGAAGTTGATAAGATCATAAATCTAGACATGAAGGGATCTCGGAGAATATCTGGTCTGATCCCTCTTGTTTAACAAATGAGACAAACTGAGGTCCAGGGGGTGAAGCAACTTGTCAGAGATCACAAAGGTACTAGGCAAAAGAAGCAAGATTTGAACCCAGATTCTTTGACTCCAGAACTTGTTCTCTTTTCACTGTAATATATTAACCCCCCACCTCATAGGGTATCTTGTGCAAAGCACTTTGTAAAAGACAAAACATTGCAGAAATGAAAACTATTGACTATAGGCTACATGAGGACAGAAATAATAATAATATTTATTTAGCATTATCAGGTTTGCAAAGCACTTTACAACTATCTCATTTCATTTCATCCTTACAACTAAGCCTGAGAAGTATGTCTTATTATTATCCTCATTTTTACATATGAGGAAATTGAGGCAGACAGCATTTAAATGTCTTGCCTAAATGTCCGAAGCAAGATTTGAACTCAGGTCTTTCTGACTTCAGGTCTAATGCTTTATTCATTTTGCCAGCCAGCTGCTTCAATCACATCTTATCCAAACTTTCTATCTCCCCCAGCACCCAGCACTGTACAGTATATATACTAGAGGACTTTACACATAAAATGGATGGGTGGATAAATGGCAGGATGGATGGATGATGGATGGATGGATGGATGGATGGATGGATGGATGGATGGATGGATGGATGGATGGATGAAGGGCACATATACCCCTTGGATCTCCACATCTCACCTTGATGCCTTACTCTCCTGATTAGTGAAAGTTCACTATATCTAGTGGACCCTAACCACTAGACCATGCTTTGCTGCCATCTGTCTATACTCTCCACTTTTTACTTCTTGTTCTAGAAACAGTAATCAGTTCTGTACTACCACTGCTTCTGAAAAGAGTACCTCAGTCTAATCTATTGCCCTATGACCACCTCTCCTTTATGTGTATTGTTCCCCCACACACACATAAGAATCTAAGCTCCTTCAGGGCAGGGAATGCCATTCTTTTGTATCTCCCGCACTTAGCACAGTTCTGATACATAGTGAGTGCTTAATAAATACTTTTTCATTTATTCATAGTAGGAACTTAATAAATATTTGTTGAATTAATGAATACATAATCTTAGAGAAGAGGAGGTGATGTTGTTTAGGCATAAGAAGGTAGTGATTTCAAAAAACAAAAGTAATGCTCCCCAAGAAAGAAAAGGTGATGACCTCAGAAGAAAAGATTATAAACATGATTGGGTCATAGATTTAAAATTGGAAGGAATCTTAGAGGCCATGTAGTTGAAGTCCCTTATTTTATAGATGAGGAAACTGAGGCACAAAGAAGTGAGTTGACTTGGTCATATAGGTAGTGAGTGTCAAGATGGTTATCCCAGAGATGATGAGGTCGTGATCTCAGATAATAAGAGCTAACATTTGTATGATACCTTAAGATTTACAAAGTCCTTTTATATATTTTGTCTCATCTGATTCTTACAACAACCCTGAGAAGTGCTATAAAGAATATAGTAGACTCCCCGCCCAATATGAGAGATGAGGAAGCTGTGCAGAAACTTAAAAACTCTTGATAGGGAAGTTGGGTCACCCTGTCAGAGTAAGACCAGCAGTAACAGTCTCAAGCCCTCTTTCCCTCTGTTCCCTGCAGCATAAAGCAGCACCAGTCCTGAACCTTGACCTACAACCCAAGTCTGAGCTCCCCTGCCCCCAGTGCCCAGTGCTGCTTACCCCAGAGAAGAACACTGTAAAAATCCATCCCACTTTTCCTCACATTGGGCACCCAGCTCCATCCAGTACCCCACTGGATTGCCCAGTGTGAGTCCATCTCCCTGATCACATGGCCCTGTACTTTGTATCTCTGCTCAATATAAAGATTGCCTCTCTCTCTGTCTCTATCTGTCTCTCTGTCTCCCTCTGTCCCTCTGTCTCTCTCTGTCTCTGTCTCTCCCTCTGCCTCTCTGTCTGTCTCTCTGTCTCCCTCTGTCCCTCTGTCTCTCTTTCTCCCTCTGCCTCTCTGTCTGTCTCTCTGTCTCCCTCTGTCCCTCTGTCTCTCTCTGTCTCTGTCTCTTTGTCTCCCTCTGTCCCTCTGTCTCTGTTTCTGTCTCCCTCTCTGTCTCCCTCTGTCCCTCTGTCTCTCTCTTTCTCTGTCTCTCTCCCTCTGCCTCTCTGTCTGTCTCTCTGTCTCCCTCTGTCCCTCTGTCTCTCTCTGTCTCTGTCTCTCTGTCTCCCTCTGTCCCTCTGTCTCTGTTTCTGTCTCCCTCTCTGTCTCCCTCTGTCCCTCTGTCTCTCTCTTTCTCTGTCTCTCTCCCTCTGCCTCTCTGTCTGTCTCTCTGTCTCCCTCTGTCCCTCTGTCTCTCTTTCTCCCTCTGCCTCTCTGTCTGTCTCTCTGTCTCCCTCTGTCCCTCTGTCTCTCTCTGTCTCTGTCTCTCTGTCTCCCTCTGTCCCTCTGTCTGTCTCTCTCTGTCTCTCTGTCTCCCTCTGTCCCTCTGTCTCTCTCTGTCTCTGTCTGTCTCTCTGTCTCCCTCCTCTGCCCCAGCATTAATGGACATCCAAGACTGGGCTAGGGATTCTGCAGTTGTACCTCTTTCTCAAGTCTTTAATTTGGGGAATACAGAGCAGAAGGGTTAAGCTGAGGACTAAATGTCTTGATATGGGGGAGCTGGAGGACAGAGAGTAGTGGCTAGAGAACTGGGCTTCGACTCAGGAAGATCTGAGTACAAATATGACCTCAGATAGCTACTAGCTGTGTGACCTTGGGCAAGTCACTCAATCCTGTTTTTCTTAGTTTCCTCATCTGTAAAATGAGCTGGAGAAGGAAATGGCAAGCCACTCCAGAATCTCTGCCAAGAAAATTCCAGTGGGGTTATAAAAAGTCAGTTACAACTGAAAAATGACTCAGCAACAACAATACCTTAATGTCCCTGACACCAAGGACAATGACTAGAAACTCTGTCCCTCACCATATACGCCTTGGGTATATGTAACACAAGTGGCGGGTGAGGGAGACTGCTGCCTTTTCCCATATGAGACTTTGGTACTCTGAACCTCCCGGAGTCCATATTAAGACAGGTAAGGGCTGTTGTATCCTCATTTCCAGATAAAGTTAAGAGAGGTTAAATGACTTACCTAGAGTCACACAGCCACTCCAAATGAAGGTTAGACATATAACGTCTGAGGTGGAATTGGAAACCAGGTCCTCCTGACTCCAAATCCAGAGTTTTCTCCACTGCAACATCCTGGCAACCAGAAAAATAACTATGTGACTAGACAAGTCCCTCACTCTCTAGAGAAGACATTTATTTATATGGTCCCTTGCTCTCTAGAGAAAAGGAGGTGACAGTCTATAGAAGAGAATATAGTAAGCCTCAAAACAAGACATGATGACCCCTAAAGAAAAAGAAGACACTAGGCAGAGGGAGATTCTCAGCAGGTAGCAGGAGACGTGGGTATAGAGTTTGCCAGAGAAATCCGAGTTAGATTTACAAACAGGTAAATCATCCCCACCATTGAAGCCTTTAAAGCCATAGGAGAGGAGAGGATTGACAAGGAAGAATTTATAATAAGGAGAAGAGGACCAGGGATGAGATCTTGGGGAGACTCTGAAGTCAGGAGGAAGAAGAAAAGCTAGCTGAGAAGACAGAGAAGGAGCAATCAGAGAGGTAGGAGGAGAACCAGGTCAGTGCGATGGCCCAGAAGCCACAAAAGGCGCTTCAGGAAGGAGAGGAGAGTCAAAGGCTACTTGTCTGTCCTCACCCACTTACCACCCACTCTGCCCCCTTCCAAAGGGCGAGGATGAGGTCACGATAGAGAAGAGGGAGTTGTGATCCCAGAAGGGAGCAAAGGTTAATTCTTAAAATGAAGAGGAGGTGATTCCTTAGAGCTCCATTGGCCTCAGAAGCCAAAGAACAGTCCTGGAGCTGGTGCTGGAATGGCAAATACTGAAGGCAAGACTTGAGGAGAAGCCAAGGGAGGGTGGGGTGGTGGGGGTGAGGAACAACTGGTAGCAAACCCAAGTGACTGACACTACTTAGAAAGGCCAGAAGGAGAGAAGTGGTGGGAGACGCATCACCCTCCAAATGGGAAACACATGGTAGACACTGGTCAGGCAACGCTGGCAAACAGATGAGGTCCCAGCACAAAAAGGAAACAGAAAACAAGATGAGAAGATAAGATTTCAAAGGCGTGTTAAATGGAGAGCAGCCCTGACTAATAAGGAGAGCTTTGGGAATGGGAGCCAGCAGTATGCGGGTAGTGATCGGTGGCCGTCAGCAGCTGCTTGGTGAGGCCAGCGAGCCCTCACTGGGCTGGGGGTGGCAGTAGGTAATGTGGGGGTGGGGAGGGAGAAGGAAGTGCTCAACAGTAATAATCCCCACTTTCTCAAGCATTTTCATGTTTACACACACCATCATCACAACTACCCCAGGAGGTAGGGAGTACGAGGATTCCGCATTTGACAGGTGAGGAAACTGAGGCTTGTTCAAGGGAAGTGACTTTCCCTGGGTCACACAGCTAGTAGCATCAGAACAGGTATTCAAACCTAGGACTCTTCTTCCTCCCCCATCTATGCCTCCTCAAACACAGTCAAAGGAAGAATAAGTGACCTTTGAGCAAACCAACCCTGATTCTCCTACCTCTTTGACTACTCCTCAGTCTCCTGAACCAATTCTCCTTCTTCTACCCTTACAGTTTAATCCTTGGCCCTCTTCTCTACAAACATTCCAATGGCAGACTTATGGCTTTAACTCCTATGACTTTAACTGCCCTTTTATGAGAATGACTTCTAGATCTACACATCCAGTTCAGATCTCTCTCACACACAAACTTCAGGCCCACATATCCAGTTACCTGCTAAACATCTCCCTCCACTCCAAGTCCTGACGACTCAGAATTCCCAAAACTAAGCTTATTCTCTCCTCCTGCCCCACCTCACCTTCCAGGATTTCCCAGCTTTCCCGTGACAATGGCATCGGCCTTTCCCAGTCCCCCCAGGCCAGAGACTTCATCGTCACACTCACTCCTCACTCTCCCTCACCTTCACCTCCCTCCACCCAATCCAGTTGTCGAATTTTCTCTAATTTCATGACTAACTTTCTGATTTCCTTGTCTCATCTCCACTCCCACGACCATCATTATAGTTCAGGCCTTCATCCCTTCTCATCTGAACTATTGTGATAGCCTCCTAAGGGGTCTCCCCACATCTATCTCTCTCCCTCCGACCCATCCTTCACATGCTGTCAGATTCATCTTCCTAATATATTTCTTTGAACATGTAATTTCCCCTGTTGAAAAGCCTTCAGTGGCTTTGTGTTGTAAACAGTGGTAGGCCAAAGCTATAATTCTGGCATTTAAGACCCTCTATGATCTGGCTTCCTCTCTTCTCAGTCTTATCTCATATAGCTCCCTTTTATGTACCCTATTTTCTTTTTGGAGGGCAATTGGGGTTAAGTGACTTGCCCAAGGTCACACAGCTAGTTTTTTTGTGTTAAGTGTCTGAGGCCATATTTGAACTCAGGTCCTCCTGACTCCAGGACCAATGTTCTATTCACTGTGCCGCCTAGCTGCCCCTGTACACTATTTTCTAGGCAAATTGAACTACTTACCAAAGACATCCCATACTTTCCTACCTTTGTGACTTCACCCACGCTATCCTCAAGGCCCAGCTCAAATGTCACCTCCTCCAGAAAGCCTTCCTCAATATCCTTGATTCTTTTCTGCTCTTGAGACATATTGTTTGACCATCTCATAGAACTATTATCACACTAACGTATGTTGAGGTTATTTGTGTCTACCTCTAATCTTCCCACCTAGACTATGAATGAGCTCCCTGGAGGGAAGGGACTGGATCTTCACTCCAGGATTTCCACTCAGTTGTGTGCCTCCACCCCCACCCCAGAAGCACCACCTAGCTATGCTCCTACCCCACTCCAGACACACCACTCAGCTGTGCTCCCATCCCACCCCAGAACCACTCCTCAGATGCGCCTCTATCCTGTTGTGACCCTTCCCCCACCCCAGGAGCATCATCACCCAGCTGTCCTCCCTCCTTCGGCCCCTTTCGCTACTCCCCAGCGAGGGAATCAAACTGTCCTGATGTCACTGCTAAAAGCTGGAAGAATGCCAAATACACAACAAAGTTATCGTGTAAATTTATTTTTTCCCCTTTTTTCTCTCTTCTACCCCCCCTCCATGGCTACCATTAGACACAAATAGGCATATATGTAAAATTATTCTATACATACTTCTATTTATTAGTTCTTTCTTATAAATCAATTTATATTGTCCTTATCAGTAATAGTTGTAAAGTATCTTATTGCAAAGCAAGTACTTTATAAACACTAAAATACTACATGTATTTAAGTTTTTATTATTATTACTTCAATGAGCATTAATACTTGATAGAGCTTCATAAATAAAAAAAATAGAAAAGCTGGGAGGGTGGAGAGGTCAGAGCGTGCAGGGAAGAAAGAAATTCCATCCCATAGATCCTAGGATTGGGGGTTGGCAAGTGAAATTGGGAGGAGAGACAGAGGAATGCTGTCAGAGGAATCGCCGCCCAAGGGCATCTGCTAAGGGCTGGCCTTTATGTAAATCTTATTTTTCTTTGACTTTTGATTCTTCTCAGGCTCAGGGAAGCCCCCAAACCTCCCATCCTCTTGAAAGTGATATCCCCCTTCCTGACCACGCGGAATCCTAAGCAAAAAGCCAGGCCAGCTTGGTGAGTCCTCCTTTCCTGCTCTCTCAGGCCCCTGCAGATGCTGACAGCAGATAATAACAGCATCTGCTGCTTCTGCGACAGTTTAAGGTTCTGTAAGCACTTACTTCCCAACCCTCCTGGAAGGAAAACCACTTCTCTTTGGGCCTCTGTTTCTTCATCCATGAAATGAGAAGATTAGATGAACTACGCATGAAAGGCAGTGAGGTGTAGTGGGCCCTGGTTCTAATCTCATTTCCAATGCTTACCAAATGACAAAGAACAAGTCCTGTGCTCTCTCTGAGCCTCAGTAACCTCGTCTGTAAAATAGGACCATAGATTGATCAGGGGCCTTAGAGAGTATCGAACCCAAGCCCTTATCTCATCTTCAGCATCTCCTTCCTGCTGTGGGACTCCAAAACCATCAAGTATGTGAAGTGCTTTGCAAACACTCTATGAATAAATGCCAGGCCTCATCCTGATAATTTCTAAAGTCCTTTCCAATCAGAAAATTCTGTGAACCCCTGATAGACTTAGCCCTTCTCAGCAATGCGAGGACCTAAAACAATTCCAAAGGACACATGATGGAAAATGCCAGCCACATCCAGAGAAAAAACCATGGAGTCAGAATGCAAAGCAAAGCAGGCTATTTTCTTTTTTGTTTTCTTTTGCTTTTTTTTTCTTTCTTGTGTTTTTACCATTTGTTACAATTCTTCTATGCAAAATGACTAATGTGAAAATGTGTTTAATAGGAATGCATGTGTAGAACCCCTATCAGATTGAAAGCCATCTTGGGGAGGAAGGGGGAGAAAATTTAAAATTTAGGGAAATGAACATTGAACACTAAAAATAAATAATTTAATAAACTGAGGGGAAAAAAATCCGTGAACCTAACCCCAAAGAGGGGCCAGCTAGGTAGTACAGTAATAGAACATCCCAGCCCAGAGTCACACTTAATAGCTATGTGACCTTGGACAAGTCACTTAATCCTGTTTGTTTTCTTATCTGTAAAATGAACTGGAGAAGGAAATGACAAACAACTCCAGTATCTTTGCTGAGAAAATGGGGTCATGAGTTGGACATGACTGAAACAACTGAAAAACAAAACAACCTCAAAGAAGTTGAATCACTAGCCCATAGCTGTACAGCTAGTAAGTGGCAGGCTCTGAATTTAAACCCAGGCCTCTGAACTCCAAGTTCAAGGCTCTTTTCACTGTAGCTCTAACTCAGTTAGTAATTGCATTGACTTTGAAGCCAGGAGCCTCTTCAGGATACTTGGGAAGTCTCTGACTCTATGGCAGGCTCTTCAGAATAAACAGAGACCAGGGAGATGGGAAACTGAAGGATCAGGGGAACCCCACCCCCCAAAGGGAAAAAGATACTGAAAACTCTACCCCCAAATCTCAGCTTTCTTATGGGTAAAGGGATCAAGGACTAGTGCCATCCCAAATGGGAAAGATCCAGAAGCTGGATTCCATTCCCTCCGCATCTTAGACCTTGGCTCAGTGCCCCGACCAGCCTCTTCACTTAGGATCTGCTTACACCCAGATCACTTGCCTTTCCCCCAAATTGCCCCTGACCAATGTTTATAGTTCCAAGCATCTGCCCATCATCCCCTTGTCAGTCCCTGCCCCTCCTTCCACAAACCAGAGCCAGCAGGCACTTACACTGGAGGAAAAAATTCAGAAATAAAACTAAAGGGAATAGGGAATCTTAGTGCCTTAAATTAACCTAATTATCCACAGCAATTGACTACTTTAAAAGCATTAAAAAAAACTGCATTTTAATTAGTATAGAGTGAGGAGGTTCCTTTTACCAAAGCAGATTGGCACCTTCTCTGAAACTTAAAGTCATAGAAAATTGCCTGGGACCCAGAGACGGTAAGTGACTTGTCTATGATCACAAAACCGGCATGTCAGAGGTGGAGTCAAGATGGCAGAATAGAAGCAGGACCTCCAAGCAGCTCCGGCTTCCACTTTCCCCAATCAATGTAAAAAGGGGGACTCTGAACAAACTTTGGAGCTGCAGAACCCACAAAATGACACAGAGAAGCTAACCTCCTGCTGAGGACAGCCCAGCAGGCTGGTAGAAATCAGCCAGTGCAGCACTCTGGGAGCTGATCCCAAGCCCAAGAGAGCCTGAGGTTTTAGCCCCAGGGTGGGTTTGACCAGCCACCGGCCAGAGGGACTCCAGATCAGCAGCAGCTGTGGCCATTTCCAGAATTATCAACACATAGATTCAAAGGACAAAGTGAGAGGTCAGTGCAGTCTGGACTTTGGGACCCAGTAGGTGGTAGTGTGTCGGCTTTTGCCCCGGGGGTGAGAAGCCACTGGGACCCCCATAGATGAGTAGCCCCGAAAGGGTTGAGCAGGCCCCCCACACCTGAGGTGCTGGTCCTCCCTGAATACCCACTACACCCCAGCATGGGGTATACCTAACTCATGGACAGTTGTGAGGATCATATGGGATAACACTTGCAAATCACAGTGCCTGCCCCCACTAGGCACTAAATAAATGCTTATTCTTTCCCTATTTCATATGAGGTACAGCCACCTGAGAGAATGAAGCATTCCCTCAGGATGGGGCTGTCCTACTCTCTAAATTTGAGCACCCTGGTGTGAATCCCCAGTTGTTCCACCATAGTTATAGCTCTGGAGTGATCATTATTACTTATAAATATTGGTTGAATTTATTTTAACTTTACTTCCACCCCAGTTCTGAGCATGGTACCTAACAAGTTCTTGAGTTAAATTGAATGCAATTGAAATTATCAGGAAAAAGACAATGAGGATAGAGGGATGAAGAATATTGAAACTATAATATGCTCATTAAGCCAACAAAGAAAGCTTCAGGAGGTGGGGACTCCCATTGCTCCAAATGCAATTTTTTTAGGAGGACAGACCACCACACTGGAGGAAAATTAAGAAATGTGCTGTATTCTTTGCAGTCAGATATGAACTGCAAGGAATAACAATAAATGAGATGAAAAGAAATATTTTAAAAAACTTGTTCCCAATATATTTTATGCAATAATTTTCTGTCTCCTCTGGTTTCCATCTCCAGGGTCTCATCCTAGTCTGGGGGCAGGGGGCACTCTGAGCTCTCAGAAATTGTACAACTCTACTTAACTGAGGGGGGGGGGGCGGGGCAGTGCAGGGAGGAGAAGATACCTTCCAGGATTCTGCTCCTCTTGGTCCAACAAGACTTTATTGAATGACTTCTATGTGCTGCTGATACTTTGGTAGTCACCAGGGATACAAAGTAAAAACTAGTCTCTGACATTAAGAAACTTATTTCATTTGGTTTTCTAGCTCATCTACGTGGAAACTCTTTCCATGGGTGCAGAATACACCCCATCCACACCTCCTTATCCTGGTCCACCCTTGTCTGCATTCTTCTGTAAGGAGGGCTGAAGTTGTAGTTTATTTGATTTTTAGCATTCCGTGGATACCCCTGGAGAGGTCTAACTGACCATCTGTTACCCTTAGTTCTCTTAATGACAAACTTTCTTCCTCTTCCAAGAGACAGAGGAGTTTAGATTATAAGAGCTGGGAGTTAGAAAACAATTAGGGAAAGGGAACTTCAAATCCTATTTCTGACACTTATTAGCCTGTCATCCTAGGCAAGTCTCAATTTTGTTATCTGCTATGTAATGATATCTGTAACCTTAATTTTATCATTCACAAAATGGGCTTAAAATAGCACCAGCTGGGACAGCTAGGTGGCACAATGAACAGAGTACCCACCCTGGAGTTATGAGTCCTGAGTTCAAATCCAACCTCAGACACTTGACACATTTACTAGCTGTGTGATCTTGGGCAAGTCACTTAACCCCAACTGCCTTGCCTCCCCTCCTCCAAAAAAAACCAAACAAAATAAAATAAAATAGCACCAGCTTTATGTAGTTGTCATTAGAATCAAATGAGATAATGCATGTAAGTAACCCTGCAAACTGGAAAGTGCTCTATTATTGATATTACACTTTTCTATATACTACCCTATATGCCATATTTGCTCATAGGTTTTGTTGGATGATGGTTACAAACAACTTGTGCCCCAAGTTGTCCTTTGGGTCATTATGTCATCATCCTTTGAATAATTTTAGAACATTGCCAGCTCTGAAGAATCAACATGAGGTCAGCCCATGAAGTCATTTCCTTTTGCTCTGGCTCAGGGGGAGTAGAATTTGGGGGTGGAGGAGAGTGTAGGTTCAGTAGTATCGTGCTAAAAGTTATTGGTCATTTGGGAGAAGGGAAAAAAAGCTGAAGCTGAGCCGGTGACTGACAAGGTAGGATTTGAGATCAAGGCTAGGGAGTGGAATACTGAGCCCCAGAACAACCTGGAGAAAGTCTCCCTGGAGGTACTAGGGATTACTATAGCTTTAAAAAAAAATCCCTTTCGAGGGAGTCTTAAGGATTACCCAGATGACTCCGGAGGAGAAAGTGAGGCTGGTGACTTTGCACTGCCCTCCCTCACTTAAATCCAATTCACTTGCATGTCATGGCATCACCTCTCTGATGCCATGGTCGTTTTTGAGAACAAAGGACAAATGGCAGCCTCTGTGAGTGGAGAAGGAGCTGCCCACTAGGAACCAAACTTCCAGGTGGTCAAGACAGCTATCTTCCTTCCTTCCTTCCTTCCTTCCTTCCTTCCTT
>NW_027185754.1:23417956-23427784 GCF_028583685.1 Petaurus breviceps papuanus | reverse complement strand
CCTTCCTTCCTTCCTTCCTTCCTTCCTTCCTTTCTTTCTTTCTTTCTTTCTTTCTTTCTTTCTTTCTCTGTCTCTCTGTCTCTTTCTCTGTCTGTTTGTGTGTGTGTGTGTCTCTCTCTTTCCTACCTTTCTTTCTTCTCTGTCCACATAGCGTATCACACCCTTACCTGCTGGTGCTCTGAACAAAGGGAATGTATATTTAAATCTCTGAAATTTTTTTTTGTTTTAGTTTTTTTCTCTGAAAGATCAGCCTTAACCCCAAATCACTTTGGTCCCAGACTAAGTAAGCCCTGCTTGGTCACTGTTTGGGCCCTGATTGGTTCAGAATGAATGTAAATAGCAATTGTTTCTGTTATGGCCAGAAACCCTGAGGGTCTTTTCCTCCCAGATCTATTTTTATTTTTTTAAAAGAGACCATTATTTGTCTAATTTTTTTTTAATTAAGCCTTAATCACTGAATGGGCGCAGCTTCAGTCAAACTGAGACCTGTTAAAGACCTTGGCTTGAAAAGGCCAAGGTCTCCCATTGCATTCTGGGCCATCTCCAGTTGTCCTGATCCATATCTGGCCACTGGACCTAGATGGCTCCATAGGAGAAAGTAAGGCTGGAGACTGGTGACTCACTTTAAGTGAGGCCTGCCTCACTTAAATCATGTCATGGAATAACCTCCCTGATGTCATGGTCCTCTTAGAGAACGAAGGACAAACCTCAGCAGAAAGGATAGATATCTAGAAGGCACATTAGGGGTCACCTAGTCCAGTCCTCCCATTTTATAGATGCAGGAATTAATGGGCACTGACATGAACTTATCTTCCCATAGCCAAGGAAGACTTTTAGCCCATGGCATCCTCTACATCTAATTAGTCAGTCAACAAGGACTTATTAAGTGATTACTGTTTGCCAGGCACTGTGGATACGAAGAAAAGGCCCTTCCCTCAAGGAGCTCACATTCTAAATGGGGGAGATGACCTACAAAGTACTTATATATACAAGATATTTTGTTGTCATTTCAGTCATGTCCAACGCTGTGGCCCCATTTAGGATTTTCTTGGTCAAAATATTGAAGTAGTTTGCCATTTTTTTCTCCAGTTCATTTTACAGATAAGGAAACTGAGGCAAACAGGGTTAAGTGGCTTGCCCAGGGTCACACAGCTAGTAAGTGTCTCGGGCCAGATTTGAACTCAGGAAGATGAGTCTTCCTGCCTTCAGGCTGGGCACTCTATCTACTTATCCACCTAACTGTTCTCTATATAAGATATATACAGTGTAAATGGAAGGGAATCTCAGGGAAGGGGCACTGGGCAAGAGGGGCAGGTTCCCCAAAGAAGGTGAGATTTAAGTTGAATCTTGAAGGATTCCAGGGAAACTATGAGGCAGAAGTGAGGAAGGAGAGCATTCCAAGGATGGGGTATAACTAGTACAAACATGTGTATTCAGGAGTATGAAGAGCATTAAGTGGTCCAGTGTGCCTAGATTATCGAGTGTGTGGACGGGTCTAAAATGCAAAGAGACTTTTAGAAAGGTATGAAGGACCTTAAATGTTAAGTGGAGGATTTTATATTTGACCCTAGAGGTAGCAGGGAACCACTAAAGTCTATTGAGTAAAGCTGTAATATGACCAGACCTGTGATTGACAAAAATCACTTTGGCAGCTACGTGGACAATGGATTGGAGTAAGGAGAGATGTGAGGTAGGGAGGTCGGTTAGAAAGAGATTGCAATAGTCCAAAGAAGAGGTAATATAGGCTGTGCTAGGGTGGTGTCTGAGTGAATAGAGAGAAGGGAACATATTTGAAAGATGTTGTGAAGTTAGAAATGCCAATATTTGATGACAGCTTGGATATGAAAAGGGGTGTTAGTAAGGAGTCCCAGATGACACCCACATTTCAAGCCTTCAAAATTTGCTCTCCCCAATTCTAGGATGAATGTTAAAGGATGCCAGATTTTCCTTTTTTGTTTTTATTCACAGATTTTTAGATGGAACAGTTACTTTCTCCCAAGTTACTTTCCCCCATTTCTATTCAATTCCTCTGTGTCAATGAGAACAAGGTCCCAAATAACTGTTCCCCTCATTGATTCTCTCACCATTTAAATAATCAAATTATCAGTAAAAGATAATAAAAAAATTATGAACTGCTTCACATTTGGTAGAAAGAGCATTCCAAGCAACCGTCTGTATAACTGAATTTTCCTATCAGTACTATGTCATGTGACAAAAAGGAAAATGACAATTGTTGGAAGGGCTGCTGAAGGACAGGCAAAAGAATGAAAGAGGCTGTTGTAGAATCATTTTTTAGTCATGTCTGGCTCTTTGTGATCCCATTTGAGGTTTTCTTGGCAAAGACACTGGAGTGGTTCTTCAGTTCATTTAACAGATGAGGAAACTGAGGCAGTTTAAGTGACTTGCCTAGGGTCACACAGCTAGTAAGTGCCTGTAACTGGAGTTGAACTCATGAGTCTTCCTGACTCCAGGCACAGCACTCTATCCAGCGTACCACCTAGCTGTCAAAGGAGCATTTATTAAGTGGCTATTATGTGCCCAGAAATGTGGGTAAGTGCAGGGGACACAAAAAATGCAAGGAAGATAATCACTGCCCTCAAAGAGCTTACATTCAAATGGGAAGACGCATAAAACATAAAAAGAAGCTAATATTGGCAGGAGTAGAGAAAGGGAATGAGCCCAAGGAAACATGGCTTGGAAATAGTCAGGAAATGGCATAGTAACCAGGTTTTAGGCAAGAGATGGCGAAAGTTCACCTAGCAGAGCTCAGAGTGCTCATGGCAGAGCCTGAGTTACAGTAGTGGGAAAAAAATGAGGGCCAGTGTGCAGGTGCCACAGTTTGGAAATGGTCAGGAAGTCAAGCTAATGATAATAATACATCATTGGTGGAACTGTAATTTGATCCTTTCATTTGGAAAAGCCATTTGGAACTGTGACCCAAAAGTCACTACACAATGTATACCCAGTGATATTAGCCATACAAAACCCAAAGAGATCAAAAACAAAGGGAAACATTCCATATGTGTAAAAATAGTTATAGCAGCACTTTTATAATAGCAAAGAACTGGAAAGAGGCTGCCCATCAACTGGGGAATAGCTGAATAAACTATAGTATATAACATAAGGGGATATTATTTTTTTGTAAAATGATTTTTTAAAGGATGGATTCAGAGAAATATAGGAAGACTTGTAAGAACTGGTGCAGACGTAAGTGAGCAGACCCAAGAGAACAATTTATTCAATAACCACGATAATGCAAAGGAAAATGACTTTGAAAGATTTAAAGAGTCTGATTATTACAAAGACCAATAATGACTACATAAGATTGATGACATAGTGTGCTCTCCACCTCTTTGTTCAGAGATTATTAACTAAATAAAGATGTGGAATGAGACATACATTTTCCAATATAACCAATGGATTTATTTTACTTGGCTAAATTCATACTAGTTACTCTGATTTGGAGGGAAGAGAGTTGGGGCTTTGCATAGGATATTGATAACTGTTTTATTTAATATATGCTTTTTGAAAAAGCTGTACACAGAAGAGCGGGGTTCACAGTTTCCTACACAATCTTCTTTTTCTTGTTCTTTACATGTGGAAATGTTCATATTTACTGATGTTTGTCAAGTTCATGATAAAAAAAAGAAAATGTACCAAAACAATAATATATCGCACCTCTTTGCTGAGTTGTGATCTGTTTCCTCAACTCACCTATTTCCTTTTCCAAGTTAGACTACAGTATGCTCCCAATGATCTTCCAAGTCCAATGGCCTTTTCACATTCTCGTTCTTTTTGAGTTCTCTGTAGTGTTTGAATCTATCAATTAAATTCTACTGGATTCTCTCTCTAGACTTTTATGATACTCTCCTATCCGTTTGCTCACTTGTTCTCAGTCTCCTTCTCTGGATAGATCCATGTCATGCCTTAGCTATGCCCTAACCCCCAAGGTTCTGTCCTGGACCCTCCTTTTTTTCCCTCTATGTGTCTTACTTGGAGATATTATCAACTCCTATGACTTCAATTATTACCCCTATGTAAATGATTCTGAGATCTATATATCAAGTCCCAGTCTCTCTCCTGAATTCCAGTTCCATATCACCAACTGCCTTTTGGACATCTTAAACTGGATACCCCTCAAATTCCACAAAACAGAACTCCTTATCTTTCCCCCAAACCCTCTCCTCTTCTGAACTTCCCTATTATTTCTGAGAGCACTCATCATCTTTCCAGTCACTCAGGTTCACAATGTTGGTATCATCCTTTATTGCTGGTTACTATACCACTTCCTGACAATTTCCAAACCATGTTTCCATGGGTTCTTTCCCTTTCTCTACTCCTGCCAATACTAGTTTCTTTTTATGTGTTGTCTTCTCATTTGAATGTAAGCTCTTTGTGGGTAGTGACTACCTTCCTTGAATTTTTTTGTGTCCCCTGCACTTAACCACATTTCTGGGCTTATAATAACCACCTAATAAATGCTCCTTTGACAGCTAGGTGGTATGCTGGATAGAGTGCTGTGCCTGGAGTCAGCAAGTCTCATGAGTTCAACTCCAGTTACAGATAGTTACTAGCTGTGTGACCCTGGGAAAGTCATTTAACTCTGCCTCAGTTTCCTCATCTGTAAAATGAACTGAAGAACCACTCCAGTATCTTTACCAAAGGGGTCACAAAGAGTTAGGCAATTATAAATATCCAAAATATTGGATATTTATCATACCCATACCATAAATCCCAGTAGATTGTCAAATCTTGTCACTTCTGCATCCACAACATATCTTGTATTCATTCCCTTCTCTCTATTCATACAATCACCATCTTGTTTAGGCTTTCATCATCTCTCACTTATTCCAGCAAAAACCTAAAAATAGTAGCAAACTGAATAATGATCAAGAAATCCAATGAGAAACGAGAGTATCTGATTCCATCCATCCTAGAATTGCATGAAAAGTCAACTAGAAGTCCATGGACAAGAGGAAAGGGGCCATGAAAGCTAGTGCTGGCATAGACCAACAAGATAGAACCCTCCTAATACAGCCAGAAATGGGACAGAGATATGTGTAGCTAGAAGGATTCTGCATTTGGAGGCAATAAGAGCAGAGCAGTCTGAGGAGAAATTCCCAAGGTGATTGTAAACCAACAATGTGGACCTTGGAGTGGGTGATGAATTCAGTGTCAAAAATGATCATGCCAGGTCTAGAGGTTATAAGATCAATAGCATTCTGTCCTAAGATGCCAAAAGTGCCTTGAAGATACAATGCTCTGAATCGCAACCAAAGGAGGGTTAATACTTAGAGATGCTGTTAACATAGACATATCTTGGGAGGTTCAGAGCAGCATGGGAACCATGTTACCCAGGTCAATACCACTAGGATGATCCCCATCCAAAAATTAAGAGGTAGAGCCTGGTCCTGGTATAAATGCCCAAGTTAGAAACTTGGGTGGAGATAAAAGTAAATAGAAGAGGTACTGATCAGTATGAAGCATTATTATAGACCTAGAAATATCCCCCTAAAATCCAACCTACTCAAAAATAGTCTCACAATTACTGAAAGCAGAGACTCAGAGGAAAAAGTGGATTTTTCACGAAGGCTATATAAAAACGTGGAAGAAATAAAACATGAGATTTTTAAAATGAAAAATAAAATCTCTGCAGGAAAGAATTTGAAAGAGGATGGTTTAGTAAAGAAAGTGTTCAGTCTTATCCAAGTAATGAAATTCCTGAAAATTTGAATAGAGAAAATAGAAATTAATGACTGGATAAGTCAAGAAACATTAAAATAAAATCAAATTATTAAATAGAAAGAAATGTAAGTCATCTGATATTTAAAACACTGACCTGGAAAACAGGTGAAGGAGAGATAATTTAAGCAATCACCAGACTCCTTGAAAAACATAATTTTTTTAAAAGCCTAAAAAAATATTTCAGGAAATCACAAACAAAACCTGTCATTATGAAAAAATGAAAATAATTATTCATTAAAACTAAAGGACAAAGCAAAAATATAAAGAAACTACTGATCTCCTTCTAAAAGAAAAAGTCCCAGCAATGTTCTAATCAAAATCTAGAGTTTCCAGATAAAAGTATAGAAAAAAAAATACTGCACATAGGCAGAGAGCCAGTATTAAGGTACCACAGTCAGCTTCACAGCTGACCTGGAAGTTTCTATTATAAATGAGAAGAGATCTTGGAATATCAATGTTTTTAAATGCATATATGCAAGCCAACAATCAAGAATAACTCACCCTTCAAAGAGGCATATAATCATAAAGGAGAGAATAGACCATTAATGGAATAGGGGTCAGATCGGTTTCAAACACTTGACACTTACTAGCTATGTGACCTTGGGCAAGTCACTTAACCCCAATTGTTTCACCTACCCCCTCAAAAAACAAAAACAAAACAAAAAATGCAATAGGGGATTTTGGAGAATTTCTATTGGAAAAAAGATCAAAGCTGAATAGAAAGTTGGAAATGAGAACACAGGAGGAAAGAAGAAACTAGAAAAGTGAATGCATTGCTGGCTTCTTTCTTTGATTTTGTCTCTTGTGATTGAGAGGGGTCCTCTTAATCCTATTGTTATTTTTCTTACATTGTAGTTATTGTCAATAGTATAATAGTTTGGTGGGTTGTTTTCTTTTTTCTCCTCCCTTTTCGATTTAAACCCCTTTCAATTGGGATTTCAAGACTAGAGGGCAAATATTTTTACCAGACCTCATTAGATATATTCTGTCCCTGCACATTGTCCCTATATTTTAAGCCATGAGACAGAAATGCAAATACCCTTCTTAGATGCCATCTTCTTAGTCAGTCTTTTACTTCCAAAATCTGCCTTTCTCTTCTCAAATGCTTTGCTTTTAATCAGCATTTGTGATGAAACTCTCCTCCAGTTAAAGTTTTCTGTTTCTTTTTCAAGACTTCACAATCCTAAGGAATATTTTCTAGGTTCCTCTTGGCAGTATAAAATGTGAATCACCCAGAATACTCTGGGTGATTTGATAAATCTTGAAAGATTTGCTGCCACATCTTAGATACATGCCCCATGAAGACAGCCACATTTTTATTATTATTTTGTTTCTGTTTATTTTTCCCCTCTGTAAAATGTAGAGATTAGATGAACCCTGAATTCATTTACAATCTAACATTCCAGATTCTGACATTCCTTTCAACTCCACCTTCCATAACCCATCTATAGACTAAGATCTTTGAATCTAATTGGTGTATCTGGAGCTAGGTTGGGTTTCTACTCTGCTTCTAGGATTCTGTACTTAACTAGTTGGACACTTAAGAATCCATATCACTCTCTGAGTCAATCAGGTGGGACCAACAACCATTCTCTAGATCCTGGGCTACATCATGCAGACCTAACCAGGTAAAGGCTCCCTCTTCTCACATCTCTTAACTGCCCTGGGCAATTTAGTTTCCACATTAACTCCATCACCTTCCTTTTTTGTTCATTTCTACCATGTGAGTTCATTGGCAGAAGAGAGAATGACATGATCTGGGAGATAATATCCCCCAAAAGAGTTAAAAAATGATTCCTATAGGTCATCTAGTCTAATCTTCTCATTTGATACATCATTTAGAATCAAGATCATTAATTTAGAACTGATGGAGAACTTAGGGATCATTTAATCTAACTCCCTGATTTTATCAATGGAGATACTGAGGTTTAGATATGAGAAGGGGTTTGCCCAAGGTCACATAGTCAGTTAATAACAAACTCAGGACATCACATCACTGTTGTTGACAGCACATGTCGGCCCTCTTTCTAAAATACCATGTCAGCTTCTGATCATTAAAATATTCATTTAACCCATTATCATTTCACATACATCCCCTCAACACTCCCTTGCTCCCACCACACACAAGCACAAATTGACAAAACCTTGATTTCTACTTTCTGCTGTGTTGAAACCCTGAGTGCCTCTAGCAGGGAGAACGCTGACATTCGCTGCTCCAGAGGGTGGGGTGGGATAAGGCTAGTTTGTACAGCATGAGCAGTTCAATAGTCCTTCTTCCCCAGAATGTCCAATTATGGGGGCGATGGGGGAAGAGGGATAATTTTGCAAATGGACATGTGTTGTTGTTGTCATTTTTTAATTTGGACCTTATGAGGACACAATGGTCCAATCCCAGCCTGAAAGTGAAACCCTGAGAATACTCAGCCCAAGTTAATATCTTCAGCAACAGAAATACAGGCATTAGCAATGGTCCCTATGAGGGTTGAACCGCCATTACCATATTGGTTAGAGCCAAGGGCAGACAGCTATGAAAAGATGGGCCTGGTCCCACAGCTTGGCAACAGTACTGGACTGGCATGTTAGAGATTCATAGAATGTCACTGCTGTCATGGACCTTAGAGCACAGGGCGTGAAAACCAGCATAGAAGACAGGATGGTATAGGCAAAAGAGCCTCAAAAGATAAAATGTTGGCACATAAAAACGTTAGAGCTACAAGGAAGCTATGACATCATCTAACCAGGAGTTCTTAAACTTTTGGCAGTCTGGTGAAGCCTATGGGACCCCATCTAGGAATAACTTTTCAAATGCATAAAATAAAATTTTATTGCTAGGATTGCTAAGGAAGCCAATTATTTTGAAATACAGTCATAAAAATATGTATATTTTTTAAAAATAAGTTCACCTACCCTGGGTTAAGTACCCCTGAGTCCAATCCCCTTGTTTTACAAAAGGGAAAACTGAGTCCCAAAGGTTTGGCTCAGGTCTCACTATGAGTTAGCAGCAGAGCTGGGATCTGAACCCATACTTCTTGGTTCCCAGGTCTCCACTACACAGAGATTAGGGCTGATGTGGCTAGCCTGAGAGAAGGCAGGGCTCAGAGGCTGTATTTCCAGTATTATCCTCCTTGCTGCAATTAGTGGGTGATCTTGTTCCTTCTGTTTCACCCCTGGTCGAATCTGTGCTAACAAGTGAGGGGGTGGGCAGAGGAATTAACTGTTTGAAAGGGCCAATTCAACCCTGTCTCATTGCCTCCTGGCAGGAAAAGAGACTCATCCAACTCCAGGACAGTGAGTGAAGATCTGGTGCCTAGGCTTTTGACTGAAGAATCCTGATATGTCTGTCCTGTTGGAGATAGGTGCTACTATTATTATCCCCATTTTACAGTTGAGAAAACTGAGTCAAAGGTTTAGAGACTTGCCCAGAATCATACAGCTAGTATCTGAGGGTGAATTTGAACTCAGGTCTTCTTAATTCCAGACCCAGCATTCTGTCCACTATGCCACCTAGCTCCTACCTGTGATAAGGCATAAAGCATACAACTGATCAACATTTCTCCGAGCTGTTGACTAATCTCTTTTAAAACCAGGTAGGATGAAGTCATACAAATAGCAACGGAATTGGAGTCAGAATGCAGGTCTGAGTTCCCCTTCTATTTATCACTGAGTACTTCAGTGCCACCAGCCTCAGTCTCCCCATCTGTAAAGTGGAAATAATAATACATGTGCCTTCTTCCTGGCAGGGTTATGGTGAGGAAGAATACTTTAAATTTCTATGTACAAGTGTTATTAATTATCAATGTAACAAAGGCTACAAAAATCTCCTTTCTTAGCACAGATGCCTGTACTGGGACCAGCTGGCTCTGCCCCACCTCCTCCCTCCCAGAGATCTCTCTCAAAGCATCCCTGGGATAATTTCAATAACTGGGCCCAGCTGCCACCAGAGGAAGAAGGAGATGGAAGACCCATTTGGGGATAAAGGCGGTAATTAAAGACGTTGGTAGATGGATAAAGTATCCTTCCTCACCATGACCCTGCTAGGAAGAAGGCACATGTATTATTATTTCCACTTTACAGATGGGGAGA
>NW_027185754.1:23416568-23417856 GCF_028583685.1 Petaurus breviceps papuanus | reverse complement strand
TCAAGAATACAGAGAGCAGGCTGGGAAGAGGAGAGATATCAGAAAGGGAAGAATGCTTCACCCTCAGCCCCATTTGGGTTGTTACATAGAGATGTAGTTGAATATTGCAATTACGGACATTTCCAAAGCACCTGGAGGAACTTCACTGTGAAGAGGCAGGAGCTATGGGAACTTCTGGCCCTGAGATTGTCACAAAGATTTGTTTAAAAGCTTTCTACCTGGCCAGGTAAGGGGTTAGGATAGTTGTTCTGTGGGGATGAGATATTATTAAGCTAGTACTTTAGGGAAAGTGATGAGCCCTATCTGCTGGAAGAGCTGGGAGCTGAGGGACAGAGGGCAAGAAGGAAGGGCCCCATGGCTCTTGATGGCATGGAGTATGTGGTTGCTACCAAGGAGACCTCCTATGAAAAAAGCAATATAGTGGAGACAAAGAACAACATGGTATAGACCAGTGGTGGCAAACTCAAGTAGAAGAGGGGACCAATCTACACAAGCATCCCTGTGGGCTGCATATTGGCTTCAAACCACATATTAATGTTATGTTTTGTTGTATTTTTGTTTATTGTGTTTAATATTTCCCAATTACAATTTAATTTGGTTCTGGCTTAAGTCTGGAGTGTTGCTGGCTGCAATGCAGCCTGGTCCAGTGTTTGACACCTCTGGTGTAGAAAATGTATCCCCAGGAAGAGCAGTGATATAGAGGAGGTAACTCACTTGCTGATGCCCTACCCAAGTAGAAGTTTTATTTGTGTAGTCCACATAGGTCACCTACAGGCAGCTAGGTGGTGAAGTGGGTAGGGTTCCAGGTCCAGAGTTAGGAAGACCTGAGTTCAAATCTGGCCTCAGACACTTACTATCTGTGTAACCCTGGGCAAGTCACTTGACCCTGTTTGCCTCAGTTTCCTCATCTGTAAAATGAGCTAGAGAAGTAAATGGCAAACCACTCTAATATCTCGGTCATGATAACCCCCAAATGAGGTCACAGAGAGTCAGACATAACAAAAAGCGGCTAAACAACACAATGACAAAATAAAGGTCACCTATGAGAGGGTTGCCCACTTAAGGGCATCTGTTGATTCCCTACAGGCTCAGATGCAAGTCTTTTCTGAATTAATTTCTTTCTGTTTAACACATTTTATTCTCTTTTCCTTCCTTCCTTTCTTTCTTTCTTCCTTTCTCTTTTTCTTCCTTCCTTCCATGTTCCTTCCTCCCTTCCTCCCTCCCTCCCTCTCTTTCTTTCTTTCTTTCTTTCTTTCTTTCTTTCTTTCTTTCTTTCTTTCTCTTCCTT
>NW_027185754.1:23376110-23416468 GCF_028583685.1 Petaurus breviceps papuanus | reverse complement strand
TCTTTCTTTCTTTCTTTCTTTCTTTCTTTCTTTCTTCTTTTCTTTTCATTAAGAGCTCTGTGAGCTCAAGTGCTTCCAAGAAGAGCTTCTTTGGGAAAGTGCCAGGTACTGACATTCTCAGGGATCACCTGCATTGGTTTAGTAAGTCAGAGACACTAGAAGACCCCAGGCCCTTTGTGTTCAGAAGGAAACTCTGACAAAGGGGTTGCATTAAACATGCATAAAAACCAAAGTAAAGAAACATGGGTTGATGGGAAGAATCCTTAAGATCAGAATAACTGAGTCCTAGTCCCGGCTCCAACATTTACTAGCCATGTGATGCTAAGTAAGGCATTTTACATCTTCTGTAAGACACAAAATGTAAGAAGCTAAGCTTCTTCTGTAAAACAGGAATGATAATATTATTATTAACAAGTAAATTATAACCAATAATAATTCATATTTATGTAATGTTATAGAGATTTGTTTCTATATATTATCCCATTTGATCCCTACTTTGCAAGCACTATGTAAATGGGGGCTATTACTGTTATTAGGTGGTAGTGATAATTATTGCAACTCGTGCTCAGCAGAAATCCTGGAAGGACTAGACCTCTCAAAACCAAGTCAATATGGGCCTGGCTATTGAACCATCATTTAAAGGCAAATTATCCTGGACAGAGGACAATCTGATAGTGGAGAGGTGGGAGAATGCATTTTTACAGAGGACAGTAAAACCAGTGAGTGGCAGAATTATGCTAGGAGAGAGGGGTCCCCTATTCCGCAACCCTCACTCTCATGAGGGTTGGTGGAGGACATAGTGCCCTGGTAGCCTGAGAAGTCAGCAGAGGCTGGCAGAGACAAGGTCATTTGAAGGAAGAAGTGTAGCTCACCAGATATTGTCACCCTGATGTAAAACCCCATTCACCCCATGCTAGTTACAGCTCTGAAATGAGGGCATCTAAACCAATTCATACCAGTGACCAGGAATCCTCATCTCAACATCTTGGATGAAGAGGACATACTCCCACTCGACCACCTCAAACTCAGTTTCTCTGGCTCCAAACCAAGTGTTCTAACCATTGTACTACATGCTATCTTCATTTTCCAGGCTTAAAATCCTTATTTAAGTCTACCAGTTCTCATAACATATGTTTTCCAGTCCTTTGATAAATCCCCAAGGTTACTATTCTCTGGACACAATACAACTTGCCTGAATTTCAGGTGTGATCTGACCAGGGCAGAGTACAGGTAAGCTATACTTCTAGACACCATGGTTCTTTTAATGTGATCTATGAAAGCGCAAACTATTTTGGCTACTGATTCAGATTGAGCTTGCAGCTCATTTAGACCCCCACCTTTTTTTTTTCACCTGAAGGACTATCTAGTCATATCTCCTTCCTCTTGAACCCATGCAATTGAATTTTCACACATACACCTCCAACTGTAAAACTGTACATTTATCCCCATTGAGTTTCATGTCATTCAATTCA
Source organism: Petaurus breviceps papuanus (assembly GCF_028583685.1). Lineage (NCBI taxonomy): Eukaryota > Metazoa > Chordata > Mammalia > Diprotodontia > Petauridae > Petaurus > Petaurus breviceps. Next base: position 23,414,996 of record NW_027185754.1, on the reverse strand, counting down.
GCTGAACACTCTAGACTAGTGAGAGCTTTGGGGCTAGATTATGTCAGTCAAAATATTGGCTCTCCCCACCAACTCTGTAATATATGTGAATTTGACAAGCATGTCATCTACCCCTTTATCTAAGTAATTTTGGGGGGGAAAAAAGGTTGAATAATCACAGTTAAACATAGATCCTGGGGTCACTCCAGAGACATCTGTCTTATGCACTCATCATATATTTTTCTGTATATTTGTCTTACTACCCAACTAGACTATGAACTCCATGACATCAGGCAGAAAGGTCCTGAGTTGCTACCTGCCCTTGAGAATGAGGAAAAGGATGATCTTCTGGGAGGAGGTCAATAACTTTAGCAGCTGGTGCTAACAACTAGTTTAAAACAGCCTGAAATTCATCTAGTTGGATGTACAGAACTAAAACTGGTGGGGCAGCCAGGTGGCCAGTGAGTAAGAGCACCAGCCCCTGTGTCAGGAGACCTGGGATTGTTTCCGGCCTCAGATACTTGGCACCCACACAAAATAACTGGCCTTGAGCAAGTTACTTAACCCCAATTGCTTAAAAACAAACAAACAAACAACTAAAACTGGGCCATTATTCCACCCTTCCCCCTGAAGCAGAAAGGTGCCCCTCCCCCTCTCCAGGACCCCTTCCAGCTGATGGCTTCTGGATGTTTTTCTAATCCCTTGGGGCAGCCTGATGTGATGAAAAGAATGCTAAACCTGAAATCAGGAGGGGAGAAAAAAGGCTTAAATCTTGACTCTTCTATTTACTGAAACTTGAACATGTCACTTGACCTCCTGAGTCTCACTTCCTCATCTGCAAAATGGGGAAAATTACACTTGTATCACCTAGGAGCTATCAGGAGGATTAAATAAGATAAAGGATGGAAAGCCCTCTATAAATGCAAGTTGTTATTATTTTAGTTCAGGAAGCTGTGGCATGGGGGCTGTGATCTGCACCATAGAGAGAAGAGATGTTTAGATGAAGTCCCAGATCCTTGGAAGGTTCAAATAAGCATAATCATCCATTCCTCCTTCTACTCCAGCAGCTGCCCTCAAGAGTAATAGGGAAGTTAGAAGAAGGGGTGGAGTTAGGGGTAAAGATTTGGATACCATGAGTGTAAGGTGTCTAGTGGACATCCAGTCTGACATGTCTGAAAAGTAATGGGAAATTTGAGAAGCATGGGAAGACATATGAATTGATGCAGAGTGAAGTAATAATAAAAACCAGGAAAAACAATCTATATAATGATTGCAATGATAAAAATGGAAAGAACAACAACAAAAATATATGCTCTATAATTATAATGACTAAGCTTGGCTCCAAAGAAGAGATAAGAAAGTGCATCTCCTTCTCTTCTTTGTAGAAGTGGGAGACTGGATGTGGAAAATTGCATATGCTATAGGGTTCAGCCGATACGTCTGTCTATTAATTTTGTTAGTTTTTTTCCCCTATCTTTTTTTTCATACACGGGCTAGCTTACCAGGTAGGGGTTAGATATATTCCAAAATGAAGGTTATATAAAAACAAAAGATATAGGAAGGGAAGGAAGAGGAGAAAGCAAGGAAGGAAGAAATGAAAGAAATAACAAAGGAAGGAAGAAACAAAGGGAGGAAAGGTAGAGGTAAGGAAAGAAGTAGAGAAGGGAGGAAGAAAGGATGTGCCAGGTACTGTGGTAAGCAGAGGAAAAGGGAAAAGGTAAGAGAGAGAGAGAGAGAGAATTTTTTGCAGAAGCTAAGAGTTTTCCAGTTTAGCTAGGGCAAAAGGTACATGGAATGATGAGGAAACTGAGTCCCATAGGGGCAAAGTGCCATGCCTGAGGTCATACAATTAGTGCCAGAGATTCAAATCCATTTCTGTCTTTAGTCCAAAATTTGTCACTTCATTTCACATTCTATAAAGATACCCTTCCAAAAAAAAAACAAAAACCCACCAAGATTCCTGCCCACTTTTTTTTTTTTTAATATGAGGTTCTAATATGAGCACCCAGCTTCCTTCAGTGTCTGGAATTTGTTCACCAGTTAGACTGCTATCCAGCCACACTCCCAGAATGCATTTTTCTCCCTGAAACTCCTCACTTCTCAGAACTTTGGGGAGAGTTTCCAAAGTATGTGGGTATATGAGAACAAGTGAGCACGCCCATGCGCTGCATAAAAAGATACAGCCCCAAGCCTAGGAGAAAGCCCAGGGATGGCAGTGTCACTTAGCAGTAATTAATCCTGAAGTGTGGTGATGAGCGAGTGGAGTTTCCGTCAAAGGTCGGGAATGAAAGTGAACAGCTGAGGGTGTGGGGCGTCGTGTTGGAGTTGTTTCTGCCGTTCAGCTCTTGGTGATGAACGGCAGATGCTTGGGACTGAAATGATTATCGGTCGCCTGTGCTGGCAGAATTCCGAATGTGGGCCAGGCTGGAGGAATATCAAACACATTCGACAACTGCTAGAATGCTCAGAGATGGTCAGTCTCTCTCCAGCAAATACATCATGTTTACCACAAGTTGTTTAATGCAGGGGATGGATCCCACCCAGATTGTTGTGACTTCTTTACATGGAACTTTAAATGAATGCTGTGTTTTCTAAGGAGCACATTAACAAAATGGAAAGATTGTTTTATGGATGGGATCTTTGCTAGCAGTCCAATTTGCCGTATCTTTTCCAGTAACAAAAAGAAGATAAAAATCTTTCTCGTTTCATCATGGCATAGGAGAAAAAGTACTGTACTTGGAATACAAGTTGGGTTTGAATCTTAACCATCGTGCTAATCATGTGTGACTGTGGGCAAATTAGTCTCTCCGAACCTTTCAGTTCCCTCATCTGTAAAATGGAAATAATCATCCTTGCACTGTCTACCTCTCCCCATGCCCACTAAACGGGGTTTTGAGGAGTTTTATAAATTTCAATGTGCTACAGAATTGTGAATATTTGAAAGAGTGGATGAATGGGTGGGTGAATGGGTGGATAAATGGATGGATGAATGAATGAAGCACTTGTGTAAAAACAAAAGATATAGGAAGGGAAGGAGGGAGGGAAGAGCATCCACTTCCAACACTGGAGATACGAATAGAAAAGTAAGACAGTCCCTGCTGTTGAGGAGTTCAAATTCGAGCAGGGCAGATGATATTTACAGTTGTAGTTGCCAGTGAGATGGAAAGGATCCATGATCTTTAGGGTATAATAGCAGAGCAGGTGGCAATGCTTGGTTTAAAAAAAAAAATACCATTCTCGTTGACCAAATCATATCAGTTTCTGGCATTGAAGTGTTTGACTGTGCTAAGGCTTTTGGTGACAAGAACTTCCTTTTCTGGGTCTTCAAGCAGGACTTGTAGGATCAGTTTCCAGGTTTCATCTCCATGAGGATTCCTTCACAGGATTATGTCTGAGGACACCGGGCTGGGAGCGCTGATGTTCCAAAGGCTCTACAGGTTAGGATTCTGGATTAGCTCCATCAGAGTTTGTAGACAGGTGGTGACCAAGGTGGCAGAAGTTTAACTCATCTGGAAAGCAGGTATTTGTGCCATTACAATAGCCAATCACATAATCACTAAGTGATTAGTCAGAACCTGGACTTAAACCTAGGTTTCCAGATTCCAAAATCAGGAATCTTCCCACCATAGCACACTGACTCGGTAAGTGCTTAATATATTTTCCTATTGCAATTTTCAGAGGAATAAATTAAACCTATCTATAGTCATATGAAAAAAATTCTCTAAACCACTATTGGTTAGAGAAATGCAAATCAAAACAGCTCTGAGATACTACCTCACACCTATCAGATTGTCTAACATGACAAAACAGGAAAATAAATGTTGGAGAAGATGTGGGAAAATTAGAACACTAATTCATTGTTGGTGGAGTTGTGAATGATTTACTCCATTCTGGAGAGCAATTTGGAACCATGCCCAAAGGACCGTAAAAATGTGCATACTCTTTGACCCAGCAATACCACTTCTAGGGCTATATCCCAAAGAGATCATAAAAGTGGGAAAATGACCCATATGTACAAAATATTTATATCAGCTCTTTTTGTGATGGCCAAGAACTGGAAATTGGGAGGATGCCCATCAATTGGGGAATGGCTAAACAAGTTATGGTATATGAATGTAATGGAATACTATTGTGCTATAAGAAATGGTGAACAAGAGGACTTCAGAAAAACCTGGAAAGACTTATATGAACTGATGCTGAGTGAAGTGAGCAGAACCAGGAGAACATTGTACACAGTAATAGCCATAGTGTGCAATGACTGACTTTGGGATATACTTAGCCCTTCTCAGCAATGCAAAGACCTAAAACAGTTCCAAAGGACTCATGACAGAAAATGCCATCCATATCCAGAGAAAAAACTATGGAGTCTAAATACAGTGAAGCAGACTATTTTGTTTTGTTTTGTTTTCACTCTCATGCTTCCTCCCATTCATTCTAATTCTTCTATACAACATGACTAATGTGAAAATATGTTTATAAGAATGTATATGTAGAGCCTACATGAGAATGCATGCCATCGTGGGGAAAGGGGAGAGAAGAGAGGGGGAGAAAATTTAAAACTTATGGAAGTAAATGTTGAAAACTAAAAATAAATAAATTAACTTAAAAATATGCCTGTTGAATAGATAATAAGTGCTTGCATTTATATAATTCTTTGAAGTGGATAATACAAATATTATTACCCACATTTTATAGATGTGAAAACTGAGGTTCTAAGAAGTAGAATGACTTGTCCAGGGTCATGCAGTTAGTATCAGAGAGGTGGGTTTGAACCCAGATGTCTAGACTCCAAATTCTGTGTTCTTTCTACTTATTACATTGCCTCTACATGTGGTTAATGGATAGATGGATAGAAAAATGAATAAATGGATAGATGGATGGATGGATGGATGGATGGATGGATGGATGGATGGATGGATAAGTGAATGCATGAGTGAATGAATGAAGTAGTCCTTTGCAGCTTGAACTTCATGGTTGTCAGCCTACTCTGATTATTTGACCCAAAATCTTCTTCAGTGGCATGGCATTCATGCATGGGTAAACATTTGAAAATATCAAGGAAGTCCTGGAGGTCTGGGGGAATGTAGGGCATAGAACCCCCTAGTTAGATCAACTCCTAAGTCCCTTCCTAATAACTTACAGAGAGTAATAGATACATTTCCAAGGAGGAACCATTTTCCAGGATATCAACATATAGACAAGACATAGTTCCTGTGACTCAGACCTTAACAGAAAGGTTCCAAGTACAACCAACCAGCTTCTATAACTAGACAGATTTTCTTCAAATGCCTGAAAGAAATAGTCAATCTCAAGACTGGAGGTCTCTTCAGTTCCAATTGGGGGTCTGGCTCTACAGAACTCCTGAGGCCACATGCTGAGAGTTCCTTTTCCCCTTTCCCCTGTTGTTTGGTTCAGTAGCTTCCTGCCCCAGCCTGGTATTAGACAGCCCGGGTAGATAAGATTTCATCTCAATGTAAACCACAGAGCAGTGGGGAGAGGGCAGAGAGGTGACAGGCCAGTGGGATTCCTCGTCTCAGTATCCTGGTGGGAAGTAACTTTGGAGGCTCTGTGAATGCTTTGTTGGGTCCCACCCTGTACCTTCTCTCAGCTGCAAAGGGTTAGTGTTATTTTATTCAGTGGGAATTAAACACAGATTTCTTCTCTTGGTTAAAAAAGAAAAAAAAAAGCTGGTTTGGGGCATTAAAAATAACATGTAAGCGCCTGTATTTTGGTTTGGTTTTTGTTAACACTTTGAATTGTCAAGTGTGAGCACCAGGGAAGCTGGCCTGGGAAATAAAGAGCCAAATGAGTAGCCAGTTGAGTTATCAAATACAAATATAGCTTGGTTTGGATTTTTTTAATAACAAACAGAATCAGCAGTTTTTCTTTAAGAAAATCATTTGTTTAAGAAACAATCAGGAAAAGCAAGCTTGTGAAATGGAAATACACTGGTTTCCTAGAGTATGCTCTTCTGAGCTTTGTTGCATGTATAGAAGGGCTCTTTTTCAACTGTTTTAAGTTCAGAATTTTTTTTTAAAGAAAGAATGTCAGCTTCTTGTCAATGCTATTATTTCTTTCATCGTATTTGTATCAGTGCCTAGTACAGTGCTGGCACATAGTAGGTGCTTAACAAATGGAAAGAACAAAAGCAAGAAAGGGACGTGTTTGCAAGTGACCACATGGAGTGAGAGTTTTGACTTCAGATTTGTGGCTCTGGTTCTGGCCTCACCTGAACCAACAGGGGCTAAGGGGGTTTCTCTTCAGCCTTTGTTGCCCTCAAAGACACCATGTGAGAGAAAATCCTTACTTCTGCACTCATTACCCCCTGGGGACAAACACCCCAGAGATTCCATCTCAGCTGGAGAGCTCACCTGGACAAATCCAAAACGAGTTTCCTCTGGGAGGGGACAGAGTGGGTTGTGGCATTTAATTTCTCAAAGCCCCAGTTTCCCCAGCTGTAAAATGGAAATCATAATAGCCATAGTTCCTACCTCAAAGGCCTGTTATGAAGCTCATACGAGATAATGTATGCAGAGAGCCAATACTGACTTGTGTTCCTGCCATGCAGCCCTAGGTTATAAGGGTTCCTAGACGATTCATTCTTGTGCTGTGAGGTGGCAGGAAAGAGGAATCAACTGTCTTACATCATTTGACTGGCTTAGGCTAGCTTCCTGATTCTCCTTCTGATTCACATGGGAACACAAGCAAGGCATATCTCCATACACCCAAATAGGCAAGTGCCAAGGGTGAGATACAAAATCATACAATTAGACAATAGAGAGGGCAGGCCTAACAATTCAGGCAAGGACGTCCCTGGATGAGACTTTCATAGATGTTCCAGATGTGGAACCCAATGTTGTTTTATTTGATGTTAACCTTTCCTGCTGAAGAGAGTAGAGCAGGCAAAATTAGATCACTAGGATCAGGGTATGCCTGTCACTGATCTTATAGGATCTAAGAAGGGTAGAGGATATGAAACACATCACAGCTATGCGGTTATAGCTACCTTCTCTCTCCCCATGCCATGTTTGTGTATTTGATTTTTTCATTTCAATGTAATTGAAAATCTCTAAATTCTCTTCTTTAGAATACCATTGCATGGGGTGGGGAAGGGTCAAGTGGGATGCTTTAGGAAAGTACTGGAAGGTATACTTAGTACTTGATCAAACATTCCACCCTGGGAGAGGGGGAATGGGGGCGTGGATGCATCACTGACTCACTCAGGTGTGTGTTTCTGAAGTGCATAATGAGTACATAATGAGGCAGACAAGTCCCACAGAATGGAGAATCCATCTCTGAAAAGATGGTATCCCAGAGCCAAACCTTCCTGTGCCCTAGGTGGAATCAGTGTTGTAACCTCAGAAAATCCAGGCACTGGGGACACATGTCTCTTCTTCTGCCTCTGCCTTTTTATAATTCTAAGCAAGAAAGGAAAAGGTAAGACTGGTCAAAGCTGGAGCCAGGAGTCCATTTGGAAGAATCTGTTTGGTCAGGAACTTCAAGGAAACCAGGGGAAAAGATGTGAAGGAACCAGATTCAGTACCATAAGATCTTAAACCATATTAGAAGGTGAGAGCATTGTTGAAGTGTAAAAGGATAATTTTGATTATTTTAAATTAAAATTTTCTTGTATAAATAAAACCTACAGAGCTAAGAATAGAAGGATGCTGAAAATTGGGGAAACATTTTTCATAGTCTCTTAGATAGAATGTGATTGGGGTGTAATATTCCTGTCATGTAGTAAATAAATGATGAGCTGGTTTATTTAGAAAAAAATGTGGAAAGACTTGGACCTATGAAGGAAGTTGTTAGCTACTTTCAGAAAAACAGATGACCCATGGAAAAATGCAAAGTATGATCTTACATATTATGTGTAGAAGTATATATGTGTGTGTTTATAGGTATCTGTGTATATGTGTGTGTGTTTATATATATCCACGATTAATTATAGCCTTCTTGTTTGGGTGGGGCAGGAAAGAAAGTAAAAAGTGCACAACAGAGAACAGCGGAAAACCTACAAGCAAAGAAAGGCTAGACAGCTTTGAGGACAATGTGTAATGTTTATTATATAGGTGTTCTTGAAATGGAAATTTAGAGTTTTAAATTGAATGCTCTCATATTTTCCTGTGTAAAATAAATAAATAAGTGAATAAATAGATTCTATGGTCTTTTCTAGGTTTAAAAAAAAAATCTGGGGCCAGAAGGGTGGCTCTTCCTTAATGAAGGTGCATTGAAGAGGACTGATTGTGCCTCATCCTGAGAATCATTTGTCACTTGTTCCGCTTATTACAGAAGTGACCAAGTCCCTTCCTCTCTCTGGGACTTAGTTTTCTCATACGCAAAAATAAAGGGACTGAATTCCAATTTCCTTTCCATCTCTAAATCCTACACCATTGGCACTTGGCATTTCAGAAGAACAGATTCCTGACCTAGGCAGGGATGGGGGAGGATATGGAGAAGGGGGCCGCCCTGTGGTGTCCCAGCCAACTGAGCCAGCTCCGCAGATATAAGCAGAGCCACCAGGCGACAGCTGGCCACAGCCAAGTGGATCTGTAGCGCACCAAGTACAGGGGAGGAGGGGAATCCATCTGGGGCCAAGAGCTATGCCTGAACTTTGTCCTTCACTCAAGCAAAAGAAAATATTATTTCGCCCTCCAAAGAACCACACATAATAACAGGCGAAATGTCAAGACCAATGTTGATATAAACCCCAAAGGAAAACAAACATGCACGTAGCTTCTCTGTGGCCTCCCCACCTCACCCTGCCTGGCTAGTTTAAACAGATTTAGTAGAGGGGGAGGGGAAGAGATGAAGAGGGAAGAATCTGTCAGCCTCTGGATGACTGTTATAAATGACAGGGAAGCCCAGTATGGCAACCTAATAACAACAGCTATCATTTCTACACAGCTCTACAATTCATAAAGCACTTTTCTCACAATGGCCCAGATAAGGACCATTATTCCCATTTGGCAAGGGAGGGAACTGAGACTCAGAGACCCAAAGTGACTCTCAGGTCACACAGTAAGCAGTGCAACCAGGATTCGATCATCATGTGGTAAAATGGAGAGCTCTAGATTTGAGCTCAGAAGACAAGGTTCAAATCCTGTTTCTGTCATTCTGTAACCTTTTGTGGTTTGGGGCAAGTCATTTCCTATCACTGTTCCTCAGTTTCTTCATCCATAAAGTGGGGAGATTTGATTAGACGGGCTCTAAAGTCCCTCCTAACCCTACAATCCTGTGAGCTCGGGTCTCCTGCCATCAATGGGCTCTTTCCATAAGCCAGTACTGCCTCTTGGAGACTGCCTTAGAGATTTTGTGTACCTGTAAATGCCTGGGGCCAAGCTAAGCATCCTCACTATGGCACAGGTCCTGAGGTAAAGAGCAGGGATGGGTCAAGAAGTATGAGAAAAGTGGATGCTTTAGAAAGCTTTCAGTCACCTCCCCCACACTCCATCCCAACTTTGCCCAGGAGCTATATGACTGGCTGGGTTGGAACAGAAACTAGATGCTTTCTGAGATGCCTTCCAACAATGAGGTTTGGTGATTCTGTGGTTGTGCTTACTATTTCTAGGGCTCCTGGGAGCAGGAACAGAGAAGGAGATTAGGAAAATGTGCTTTTATCTGTTGTTGTTGTTGTTTAGTGGTGTCTGACTTTTTGAGACACCATTTGGGGTTTTCTTGGCAGATACTGGAGTGATTTGCCATTTCCTTTTCTAGCTCATTTTACAAACAAGGAAACTGAGGCAAATAAGGGTAAGTGACTTGCCCAAGATCACACAGCTCTTAAGTGTCTGAAGCCAGATTTGAACTCAAGAAGACAAATCTTCCTGACCCCAGGTCTGGTATGCTATGTACTATGTCACCTAGTTGATCTGTGTTCAAAACCCAGTTCTGCCACTCCTCCTACAGTTGACTTTGTCCATGTCACTTCCCTTCTCTGGTCCTTAGCTTCCTTATTTGTAAAATACAGATGACCTCTAAAGATTTTCCCACCTCCAAATCTACAATCCTAAGAGACCTATGTCTTGACATTCAGGTAGGTTTATTGATACACAGAATGTTAGCCCTAGAAGGAGTCCTAGAACACAGAATGTTAGAACTGGGAGAGAATATATACTCTTCTTGTGGAGGCAAAGAATTAAAAACTGAGGGGATGTCCATCAGTTGGGAATTGATTGAACAAGTATATGAATGGGTTAGAATGGTATTGTGCCATAAGAAATAATGAATGGGATGGTTTCAGAAAAACCTAGGAAGATTTGTATGAACATCAGATACAAAGTGAAATGAACAAAACCAGAAGAACAATTTATACAATAATAACAACATTGTAAAGACAAACAACTATGAAAGACTTAGGAATTCTGATCGATGCAATGATTTATCACAGTTCCAGAGGACTCATGATGAAACATGCTGCCCACCTCCGGATTGAGAACTGATGGACTCAGTGTATGTGTGTATGTAGATATATATGTATATGTATGCATGTGTGTATACATATATACAAACACGTATTTTTACAAGGCCAGTTTAGGAATTTGTTTTGCTTGACTGTACAACTTTGTTTTCCAATTTCTCAATGTGGGAATAGGAGGTGAGAGGGAGATAATGAAGACCTGAAAATAAGACAAATTGTTACTTATAAATAAATTTTTAAAAATAAAATATAAGCAAGGAGCTAGACTGGATTATCTCAAAGTTTCCAGCTTTGACATTCTAGGATTCTTCAATAAATAATCTAAACATAAAACAAATATTTGAAGCTGTGAGACTACAAAGGTGGTACCTGCTGTGCAAAGCTGTTCTCAATGTGGCAAGAACTGATGGATGGATGGATAGAGATAGATAGACAGACAGACAGACAGACAGACAGACAGACAGACAGACAGACAGATAGATAGATAGATAGATAGATAGATAGATAGATAGATTATAGGTTGAATTCAATCTTCCTCCTCCACTGCTTTCAAGATGAGGGGCAGTGGTCTATCTTCCATGATCTTCAGATTCTAGAGAATGGTGTCTTTTATGTGGTGCAGAGCCAAGTGTCCTGAACAAGATTCAGTAAGCCTGGGTTCTAGTCCTTGCCACCCTCTTCACCTTGCTGTAAGGCTTTATGTAACTGTAATACCTCTTTTAGGCTCATTTTCTTCCTCTGTAACATGATGGTGTTGGACTAGTTGATCTTTGAACTTCACTGTCTTGATATTCTCTGGTTCAGTTTCCCCTACACTTAGCTTTAGCAGTCTATGGTCTATGTCCAAGTGTAACTGCCTGTGTTTTTGAGCTCTACCCTATCTCCTTCATTCATTCCTCCCACCTTTGGGAACTGGGCCAACTCAGCTTCCTGTTCCAATAGGGCTCAGCTGGTGAAGGCCATGGGAATGAAGGCAGACAGTATAACGCTTCTGCTCCTCTGGGGAATGACTTTGTACGGCATCCACAAAAGCCCCTCCCTCATGCCCCCTTGGCCCTGACCCTTTCTCACCATCTTCATGGGTCTATCCTCACCCTGAAGGGTGGTATTTGGAGCTCCTCCCCCCTCAGGACTAATTGCCATGGAATGTACACTATGAAAATAAACATGAACTCAAGAGGCGAACAGTCACTAGAAACCAAAGGGAAGCATTTTCCCAGTCACAGTGTCTGTTCTACACCAGAACAAAAGTTTGCCTGTGAATTCACCCCCCACCCCCTGCTTCCGAATCCTGGAGGGGTTGGGGAGGGTGAAGATTGGAGAAGGGATAGGTAAGCTTGGAAAATATCCTCAGAGGAGACCAAAAGGCTTCATTTTATTTCTGGCCTTCAATAAAAGCCACCTCCTCTTCACTCTAGACAGTGAACCAATGTTGGGAAAATAACCCTTAACAGTAATAGTATAACTCCCAAGTTTGTAACATTTTACATTTGGATAACACTTTCCTCATGCAAGGAAAAAACAGAGAGGTGCAAGGTATAGTGGGAAAGTGTGCTAGATTTCAAGTCAGAGGACCTGAATTCAAATTCTGCCTCTACTCTTTACTACCTATTTGTCTTTAAACAAATCATTTCATTCTCTGATCCTCAGTTTCCACATCTGCAAAATTAGGGCATATAATATGGCTTGGACCCAAGCCTGGAGCATTTTCTTTATGGCTGTATATTCTAAAGGAGATGTGACTCCTGATTGGTAGAGAGACACTGAGTGCAGTCAAGACCGGAGCATCTTCAAGGACAGATATATATGGTTCCAGAGATTCTTCAGAAGCAGCCCATGGAGAGAGAAGCTGCAGACATGTGAAGGAAGCCTTGACAGGTGCCTGATTTCCAGCTTGCCTCCCTAGAGGTTGCTAGAATGGACCTCTTTAGGTGAGAGCTGAACTTCTCTTGGATTCAGCAGAGATCACCTTATACTCTCAACTAAACAACTCATTTACTTTTTGATATTAATATTCTGTGATATATTCTCATCTCTGTGATTCCAATTTCTTTTTGGTGCCTGCTTGGCTAAATGGGTTTGCTTCCTGTTCACAGTTTATGATGGTCTTTTGTGTAACCAGCATTTGGTGAGAAGGGGTTAAGCTGGTTAGCATAAACTCAGGGCTATTCTGTCCCTTGACAGTATCTAGGAAAATGGCTTTCCTTCTGAACTAGACTCATCCCCAGAGATATTTGATGGGGCAGATAAAAATAATCCTAGCCCAATAATGCCCTTGAAGATAGGAGAGGGTAGGGACAAGTTTCTAGCCATGGCCCATTTCCTGCTCCTCTCAATGTAGAAATTTCTGTCTCCCTTGGAAAGCAGTGGGACAGAAATTATCAATCCATGCAATCCACTTGTTCTTATTCAATTTTTCCAGCCATGTCCAAATCTTTGTGACTCTATTTGGGATTTTCTTGGCAAAGATACTGGAGTGGTTTGCCATTTCCTTTTCCAACTCATGAGGAAACTGAGACTAACAGGGTTAAGTGACTTGCCCAGGGTCACACAGCTGAATTTGAGGCTGAATTTAAACTCGGGAAGATGAATCTTACTGATTTCAGGCTAGGCACTCTATCCACTGCACCACCTTGCTGCCCTAACCCACTAGCTGCATCTCTAAATTTAGCCAATCCATGAGGACACACAATAACTTACATGAACACAGCTATTTTACCCGGGGTTTAGGGTGAGATGATCTCTAAAGTCCTTTGCGATGATAACTCCTCTGGTCTCATGGCTTGCCCAGGATCTCACAGCTAGTATATAACAGTCAGTGCCAAGATTTGAACCCAGATCTCATGACCCTATATCTATCACTCTTTCCCCAACTTACCCCTCTTGATTGTATAATTGGATCATTTAGGAAGAAATTGGATAAGATCAGGAGGCCACAGAATGTACATCAGTTGGAGAAAAGCACCAAGTACAGTATTGTGAACCACAATAGTATGTCAAAGCAAAGGAAAGCATTCAGAGACACTCTTTGCTCTTCCCAACTTTCCATCCCCCCCCCACTCCTTTTTTGCCACATCCTCACACTGGTCCCAGATTAGCCAGTCTGTTAGTCTGGACCCATCTGAGATAGGCTCAGACCATCCCATGGGGCAGTGTCTTAACATTCTGTGTTCTATATTCTAACATTCTATAGTCTGAGGTCCCTTGCAACTCTAACATGTAATATTTTAAGTTCTCTTCTAGTTTTAACATTTTATAATTCTATGTATAAGGTCACCAGACAAACATTAAAAAAAAATTAAATAATTTTCCCAAGTTATATATAAAGATAGTTTTTAACCTTCTTTTAAAAAATTTTTTGAGTTCCAAATTTTTTCTCTACTTCCCTCTCGCCCTCTTCCCTGAGACAGTAAGCAATTTGATATAGGTTAGACACATTCAATTACAGGCAAACAGTTTTAAATTGTCAGCTGGCCTGGGACCCAGCTGGTTTCAGGGAAGATGTCCCTCACAGGAAAGGTCAGGTGCTCTGTGAATCACCATGATTAGGGGGAGAATTCTGCCAGTGACTAAGGACTTCCACAGTGGTGTTCTTGGGCACACGAATGCCTGGCACCTTTTTTAAACAGTCAATAAAATCTCACATCTCTGTAAGCTGCATTTGTCCTAAAGAGGTTTACGGCAGGGTGTGACTGGGTCAGTATTCCTTTCTTGCTTTAGACAGACAACCCAGTCTGCTAAAACAAGTGGAGACCTAATAATGCAGAAATGTGTGGCTGGCAACCTCACACATACAAGTATAGGCCCCAGAGGAGACCTTCAAGCTAGGACAGAGGATGCCAAAGCCAGAAGGGAATGGAGACTGTGAAATGTTCGAATATGGAACATAAAAGGTTAGGGCTGAGCCATGGGTGACCTAGTCCAACACTATTATATGACAGGCGAGGAAATGAACCTCAGAGAGACCGTGACTCACCCAAGGTCATAAGGTAAACTACTGGCAGATGCAGGGGACTTAAACTCTGATCTCTCAAGTCCCACAACAGGGGCCTTTCAGCTAGGCCACAGGCATGTATCCCCAGAGGATGTGCGACACCTGACATCTGGGCAAACATGAGGGATGGAGAGGCTCTCTCTCCTTTCCCCCACTTTCCTCTTTTTTCTCTGCTCCTTCTCATTTTTTCTCCTCTTTTTCTCCTTTTGTTGCTGCTCTCCCTACTATTGAAAAAAGACAAAGCAAAATCCATTCCTTTGGATGACGTAATTTTTTTTATTTCCCTGGGTGAAAGCCAGAAATGGCTTGAAAGATTATGCAATCAAGGGTAAAGGCACAGTGTGGAGCCTGATGGCCTACTAAATATTTTTATTAAACCGTTTGTGGTTTTAGCTTTAATCTCGAGTTTATAATTATTTTATGTTAAACATTACAGTGACTGATAAAGATCAATCAAATCTATAAATATCTACTTGAATTTAAATTTCCTTTTTTTTAAAGCATGCATTAGGAGTCTCCAGCCCTGAGTATGGGCCCCAGCAGAACTCCTAATTAGCTGTGTGACCTTGGGTGAATCACTCCACTTTTCTGATAAATCATCTCAGTTTCCTTATCTGTGAAATGAAGGGGTTGAACTAGGTGGTCTTTCCATTCTGTGTTCCACAATTTAATATGTCCCATGCTTTCAGGTCCCTTCTGGCTCCAAAAATCTATGATTCCATAGCCAGGTATTTGTACCCAGTGCCTCCATATGCACCTGGATTTGGTCATTATTCATGACCAATAGAGGTACTGTTAAGGGGTAAAAAAATTGAAATCATTTCCTTCTAGTTAAGTTTTTAAGGTTTTTCACATGGGGGGGGGGGGATAGGGATTCAGGTTAAAGTGACCATTCAATATTCTTTCATCCTCCTGGTCCAGTGATGAATTCTTATTTATTAAATGCCTTTCATGTTAAGTACAGCCTCTACTAAAGTCCTCTTCTGATACCCCAGTACAGGGTGGAGTCATCATTGTCCAAAGATGGATCAGGTTGTTTGATAAGCTGGTGAGCTTATTCCAGGATGCCAGAGACAGAGAAGTTACCGGAGTCTACAGGCTGCTGCCAGAAAATGAACAAGTTTCACTTTGCAAAACAAAAGCAAAAACAAACCTATACTGATGAACTGAAGAGAGTGAGATTTTTTTCTGGTATTAAAATGATGACAATGATCTCCTACTCTTTGCAGAAGTAGAGGTCTGTGGGAATGGGATATTGTTTATACCATCAGAGTGGCTTGATCTGTCAGTTGGTTTTGACCAAGCTACTTTTTTCTCTTTCTTTTTGTTCTTTGTTAAAAGGGATGGCACCCTGAGTAGGACATGGGGGAGAGATGGACCTAAATGTAGGACATCAATTTTTTAAAAATATGTGGTAGGAGTGATCAGGAGAACCCCTCATTTGCCAGACTGGACCACTTCCCATGAAAGACCCTTGCTAGGATGACACAGGGAACTCCTGATTGGTCTCCAGTGACTGGATGGGTTTCATGGAAGATGACTGGTAATGTGGAAGGAACCTTCTTTCTGAACTCAGTCACCAATCATTTTGCCCAGTTTCTCCAGTCCATCCCCAGCCACTGGGAACCAAGCAAGAGTTCCTTGTGTCATCTCAGAAAGGCTCATGTCCTTCAACAATGGATGTTCACCTGTCTGGAAGGCACTCCAGTCCAGTTTAGAAAATCAGGGGTTCCCCTAATCACCTTCTAGTAATCAATAAAATTCTGGCATTAAAAACACTTTTAAAAGTGCCCCTTATTGGACTCAAACATATGCACCTGTTTCACAAGAAACACCTGTCTACCTTGCCTATACCTGAATCCCAGCTCTCAACTGAAGCTCCCTGTCTCTGCGAGGGAGCCAGAAGAGAGTCCCAAAATGATAGAATGTTAGATCTGTAGGGAACATTGGCAACCACTTACTTCAAACTCCTTTGTTTTAATGCTATGTGCATTTTGTCTCCCTATTAAAATGGAAGTTCCTTGAGGCTTGTGACTGCTTCACCTTTTCTTGGATGCCAAGCTGAAGCAGCCTGGGGGAAGGGGTGATGAGGGAGGAGGAAAGGAATAATTAGCCTAAAGTCACACAATAAAGTTAATAGAAGAGCTAGGACTAGTACCTGGTCCCTGACTCCCAGATTAAAACTTTCACCCCATCACTACATATCATTCTGCTTCAGGAAAAGTATGTCAAGTCAAGTCAGCAAGCAATTTTTAAGTGCCTACTGTATGCTAGGTACTATGCTAAGGGTTGGAATACAAATACAAGAGGAAAGAAAAACTGTCCCTGCCCTCAAGGAATTTACATTCTAATGAGGGAATATATAACCTAAAGGAAGATGAAAAGGTGAAAAGTAATGAAGAAATCCAGGGTAGGGCCATGACAGAGAAAGTCCTGAGAGTCAGGAGGGAAGCCTAGAGAGGAATGAAGACATGTGTGGCCTGGGTGTGAATTATGGTTCTGGAAGGAACCATTCAATCAGGAGAGGACTCAGGGTTAGAGGGTACTTCCAACGTGAGAAGTCCAGGTTTGAAGTGAACATCCAGGGTATAGAAGTCTCTGTGGTATGGATGAGAATGTTCTGAAGATCAAAAGTGAGGCCTGGAAATTATTGAAGGTCTCTTGGTATGGAGCAGAATGACTAGAGAGTAAAGGAGATGAGCATGGTTCCCCCCTTCCACCCTAACACCAGCACCCCAGGGACCTCCCTCTGTCATGAACTCAACAGCTGGACCTCCATAAAAGGAAGAGGCTAGGGCTTGAAGAGCCTATGCTCTCCTCTCCCCTGGCCCCAGCTTGGAGGAGGGCCTAGCTTTTCAGCTTGAAGGGGAAGTGGAAAAGAGGGGGGAACTCCAGCCTTAAACCCCAGGAGAAGGGAGGAGATGGCCCGGAGGAGAGAGGCCCTGGCCAATGAAAGGGAGAAGGTGCTTCGTGTTTAGTTAGCCTGCTGGGAGAGCCCAGGGAGGAAGGAAGGAAGGAAAACTGGGCCAGCTGGCACAGCTGCCTTTGGCTGTGACCCCTTAGCCTGGCTGTGGCTCTCTCCTGCATCTTTTATCCCTCCACCCCGAAGCCAAGCAGCTGTTCCCTTAAGAGCATAAAAAGTCAGATTGGGAAGAAAGATCTTACAACAGAGAGTGTTAGGCTATAGACTGTTTGAGCTGGAAGGGCCCTCAGAACATGAAATGTGAGAGCTTTAGAAGAGCTCTTAGAACATAACGTGTTAGAACATCTGATGTTCAAGCTAAAAAAACTCATAAAATATCCAGGCTGGAAAGGACCTTAGTACATAGAATGTTCAAATGTAGAACATAGACTATTCGATCTGGAAATTAAATAGATTAGTGGGGAAAGCCTGATGATTTTACTAAAGAGACAACTGACTCCCTCAAGTGTGCAAACCTAGTGTTTTTTCTGTCTGTCTTCAAGGGCTAGACCAGAAGAGGAAGGCACCATTCTGACCTCCTGATACCCCTGTGTGCCTGGCAATCCAACTACTTGGCTCCCTTCCTCCCTCCTGCAAAGACAGAGCCAAAAGAGGTGAAGAGAACAGGGGCTGGGCCTGGGAAGCTGAGGAGGTGCCCTTGTTTATTTATTCCCAAGTTACTTTCCTTAAATCACTGCCTCCTCCTCTCTTTCCCTCCCTTTCCCCTGCTTCCTCTGCCATATTCTTGGCCAACTGAATCACCTCCTTCCCTACAGCTGGCAGCCAGCAGCATGAGCTGGTGCCTACTGTTAACCCTTTTGGAGGTAGTGTTTCAGAAATTGTGGGATGAGGCCCTTCTGAATCTCACCCTGATATTGGAATCTTGAGATCTTAGCCTAGAGTCTGAGTTTTCCTGGTGCCAGAACTTAGGGGGCTTGCTATGTAGAGCCAAGATGAGAAGAGTCTGATCTTCTGACTCATTGTAATGGTTAGCCTAAATGTATCTGCTGTGTTCAAGGGATTGGATTTGTATTTGGGACTGGACTTGATATAGGGAACACCTGGTGAGAAAACTACCTCTGTCATTGCATATTGACCCCTACTCTGCAATTTGGAAAGTTCCCCAGGCACTGAGATATTAAGTGACTTGCCCAAAGTCACACATATAGCCAACACATGTCAGAAACAGGACTTAAACTCAGATGCATGATTGCCAGCTCTCTTTCCACACTATCCCTTGTTGCCTTTCATGTTCCAAGAGTGAAGAGTTTAACATTTTACAAGATCTATGACTGATGTGACTTCCAAGATAACTTTGTTCAAAAGTCTACCAAGATTAATGCCAGGTGAGAGATAAAACAGGGAGATATTCTCATCAGATGGGATTACTGCCCTCATCAATGATGTTTTACTGAAAATTCAAACTGAAAAAGGGATCCCCTGTGGATGGTGAAGTTTTTCAAATGCTTCTGTTTGCCGACTGGCATTATACCAATGACAGGCATCCTGGCACCATGGCATGGAAGTTAGAAATTTGGCCTTGGAGTCAGCAAGACCAGGATTTAAGTCCTACATCTGACATAATATAGGCTTTGTGACCCTGAAGAAGTCACTTAATATCTCAGTGTCCACAGGAACTTTCAAAGACTATGAGTGACAAAACAGTTGCTACTTGGCATTGGTAAAGGGGGTTTTGTCACCATATGTTCTCTGAAATCACAAGTCCAGACCAGAAAAAAAATAGCATTAATTATACAGAACATGGTAATACCTCCCATAGCAAGGCAAAAGTGATCAGTTTTACCAACATGATGAATGGGGAAAATGCATACTGCTGAAACTCTATAAGCAGGTGAAAGGATATATAGCCCTTCAAATTAATCTCCCTGAAATAAAACTCTATCTTATTGTAACACACATTCTGGGACTATTAGCCCAATTCTCACCAGCACAAGAAGATTGGGTCCACCAAACTTCTCTCTTCAGGGAGCTAGGGAACCCTGAGGGCTTATGGGTTAGCTTTCTAATTATATAGTTCATGAGCCCCCACTAGTATGCTCTTCCACATGATTATTAACTTATCTAAACTAACCAGCCAGACAATTAACTTTTAGAAAGGGAATATTTACTAAGGTATTATGGTAAGAATAGTTGGTACAAAACTACCCCCCTCCCAAAAAAAAGTCTATGACATACTGTCCCACCAGTACATACAAAGTTATGGTGGACTAAAGTTGAAAGAACACATGCACCAAAGGGGTAACTTATAGCACCTAATTTCTGGAAGTCTGTTTTTCTCCTTCATGAGGGTTCTCATGAAGTTCTCCTTTGGCATGCTGTAGTTTTCTATTTGACTCTTTGTAGAGTTTTGAAGTTGACTTTCCTCAGTATATCTAATTTATCTTCAGCTTCCAGTGCAAACAATGTCACCAACCACTGGTATCCAGGGAAACTGATAAGACTAACATTAATAATAATAATTGCTACTATTACTACTAATAATAAAATGCTGATGATAAGTGCAAATCCTCCAACCTTTCAAAGTCAATAAGACCATTCTTTGATCAAGGTAGGGGTGGTGGTGGTGCTGGTAGATAAGACCAAAGTTCTTATCTTTCCCCTTCTCCCCAAGTGATTCTCCCTCAGAGGGTTAACTGAAACTTCTATCTCCTTACTCTCCACTGGAATATCTTGAGTTCTAAATTGGTCTGCTATTTTGCTGCAAAAACAAACAAAACTTCTGGGTATGGCATTTTCTTCACTGAATTTCGACATACTCCCTATATGGCCTTTACTTCCAATTTGATCAAGACTCTTTTGAGCCAAGTTAAAATACCTTCCACTGATTGATTATTTGATTCAATTAAGATGTCTAGATCATGTTTACACCTAATTCGTATCTTTTGTTGATTTATTCAATCCTGAAATCTGGACTCTGAAATTATTGAGGGAGGAGCATGGGAAGATTCCTTTTATATTTTAAATAGTAATATTCACCCAGTGTTGTTGTATGGTTTTGTGTCATGGAGTTCTACAAAAATAAAGGTAAAGATCACTGAAAAGGCAATGGAGAGCCACAGAAATAAGGAATTGTGTGGTAAAGTGTATTATCAGATAAGCATGTGATCCAAATATATTTATATGCATGCATATGTGTGTGTGTGTGCACACATTCACACTAACACACCTATCTGGGAGGTACCATGAAGTAGTAGATAAAGAATTGACCTTGGAATCAGGAAGACCTGCGTTCAAGTTCCATTTCTGATTCGTATTGACTATGTAACCCCCTTCCTAGTACTCTAGGCAACTCTCTAAGATGACAAATTGTAAAGCAGTTTCCCATCTGCAATGGTGGGAGAGTTTCTCACCAAGATTGTCCTATACCTCTAACATCATTGTTCTCTCTGTCTCTCTGTCTCTGTCTCTGTCTCTCTTTCTCTCTCTGTCTCTCTGTCTCTGTCTCTGTCTCTGTCTGTCTCTCTGTCTCTGTCTCTCTGCCTCTCTCATACACACACACACACACACACACACACAATGAAGGTGGACAGTGAACTAGAACTGTGATTGAAAAGGGAGAGGAGGGCAGACTGTATTGTATTGGAGGAATTCTTTCAGATCTTTCCATCTTTCAGTGATTACAAACTGCTCCCTGCAGCAAAAACCTGTCTGTTTAACACTGATATCTTCCTGGTGAAGTTACACCAAATCACAGAACCCCTTCTCAGAAGATTCATAATTGCAGGTGACCCAAGGGCAAGAGGAAGACACCTGGTGGGTACAAACAGGCTGCAGCCTGTTACTAACAATGACTTGCACCTGAAGAATGGTGTTTAAAAAAAAAAACTCTACAGATGACCAGAACAGGAGGAGGGCCTGTCATGTAACAAGAACGAGGGGTAATGAATAGACAGACCATGGCCTGCACCAATATCCACAAACTGTTTGAAAAGTCTGGAGGGAGGCCTCTACTGTGGTGGATAGACCATCTACAACAGACTCATAGAAAGATGAGATATTATATGTAAAGTGCTTAGCACAGTGCCTGGAATATAGTGGGCACTTTAAAAGTACTTTAAAAAAGATACAGACAATAACCGTCTTGGACAAGAGGGTATGTGTGGCCTGAGATCTGTGCTGAAAAGGAGAGAGGGGGTGATACATCAGTGAGATCATGAATCTGATAGAGGGATACTAGATTAGATTGGATGGGATGCAACCTCCAAGGAAGAAGGAAAATATACTCTGTGATCTCTCAAGATCTTGACTGGCATTGGCATTTGAATATGCTTTTGAGTAGGGAGGCCATACCTGCCTTCCTACCCCTACAAGATCTGAAGACTGCTCCTTGCTTGTCCAACCCAATTTAACCATCTATCTGAAAATTGCTTCTGTGGTTAGGTTAGCTTCTCCAAAGCATGGCAGGGTCCCTTATAAAGTTGGTAAATCCAAGAACTAGAATAAGATGCTGAAGATAAGAGTGAAGATACTTGCATTTGAAACTGGCCCTAAGGTTTACCATCCATGTGATGTTGGGTAAGGTCACTTTTCTTTTCAGTTTGCCCATCTGTAAAACAGGAATGGTGCATTTTACTTCACCTGCCTCAAAGGGCTGTTAGGAAAGCATTTTATAAACTATAAGGCACCATAAAGAGAGACGGCTTGGTAGCAAGAGCAAAAAGTTTGGAATAAGGAGAGCCAGGTTCAAGTCCAGATTCCACTACTCACTAACCCTATGACCTTGGGTAAATTTCTTCCCCTCTCTAAGCCTCAGTTTCTCATCTGTAAAATATACAGGGAGGAGGTAGGGTTTGGACTAGATTATCTAACAGTTTAACATTCTATATTCTGAGGCTCCCTCATTGGTCTTAGTTAGTGAAATGTGAGACATTATTATTTCCCCATCTGCCCCAAAACCTAGAGAATCCTATGGATGGGTAATAGGAAACAGTTCTTTTCTGATGCTGTCCTCTCAATTTCCTCTTAGATAAACAATAGATAATTTTTAGAACCCATACTGCAGAGAAGAATGAATGAGTGAATGAATGAAAAAGGAGACAATGAAGATGCAAGTGATAAAATATGCAAAAAAATCCTTTATTCATTTAAATTGCCTCAAAACAACAAGAGAGCAGTTATCAAAGGTCAGACCCATTTCTATGTTTTGAAAACCTTTCCCTGGAATTCACAACTGAGCATTAACACAGCCTCACAGCCTGGAGAAGTATCATTCAATAAGCTTGATTGGCAAGGAAAACCACACTTTGCTGTTGTAATTATCTGAATGTTCCTCCATTAAACATTCTAAATGCTGAACACTCATAAACAATCTTGTTGGGTAGAATATTAATTGGCAGACCCATAGTTTGAGCTCTATCGCTCATCTCTGCATGACAACTCAGCCTAGCCCAGTTCAACTTCCATATTGAAGTTTTATTTTCTTCCTCATTCTTGTCGTTTTTGAAGCCAAACAGAAGACACACATGCATCCTATATAAAGCAGGCCCTAGCCAAAACAAGTGCACATCAAATGCATTTATTTGCACAGACACTCATAAAAACTTAACGAGACACCAGATAATTACAGGAAGGGGCTAACGGCCAGCCCTGTGGAGCCCCAATGTTTTGAAGTGTATTTAAGCTAGAGATCAAATAGGATGGGCACTGGGACCATCATCTCACCTGGTCCCCTCCTCCCTTGGGCAGTGGGCCCATGGTGTTGAGTCCAATAAACAGGCTTACTTCTCTGGCTGTGTATTCAATTCTTCTAAAATGCCTTTCTGCAACTTATTCTAAATGTCCTAATAGGGTTTTTATGGCTCTAAATATGGTCGTTGGCTGTCTCTTTGTTCTTTTTGCACACATCTTCCATAGAGAAGCCCCTGATTTCAGTCTTTGGTTTCTAAAGCTTGTGCCCCATCGCTTTGACAGGAAGACTGCCTCTTCTCACCATCCCTTGCTTTTAAAAATCATATAAAAGGACGACTTGAAAGCCCCAAGCTGTCCACTTCAGTGCAGCGGCCCAAAGGACAAAGTGATTTTCACCAGAGCCTGCAATTATCTTTGCCTTCAAGCTGCTAACCCTGACTTGGAAAGACCTGTTTCTGTGGACTTGAAAAGTTTGGGGAGCCAGAGGTGGGGCAGGATGGGGGGTAAGGGGTGGGGTTGTTGGTGTTACAGCTATATGGAAGGAGGTCTGTCAAGAGTCAGGAGATCTTCCAAAATTGTTCCTTTAGGTTTCTAAATGAAGCAGCTAGAGTGTGCTTCTGGAGGCTGTCTCAGAAAACTGAATCTGAGAGCCTATAGCCACTTTATCATAAGGATGGCAGACAGGAGGAGAAGGGCATAGCTTCCCTCAGGATCCTGGTGTATCTATGTCCTCCCTATGAATGAGTTCTAATTCAATTCAGCAAGCATGTATTAAGTACTTAGTATAATCAAGAAACTATTCTAGGTACTGGAGACATAATGACAAAAACAATAGAGCCCTGCCCTCAAGGAGCTTACATTCTATTGGGGGTGGGAGGGGAGGAAACCACATGTACATGTAAATGCAAAGTTTATGCAAAGTAAATATAACTTGGGGGCAGTATGAACAACTAGGGCAAATCAGAAAAGGCTTCTTGAAGAAGGTGGCATTCTAACTAAGTCCTGGAGAAAACGAGAGTCCAGGAGATAAGGAGGGAGAACATTTCAGACAAAGGAGAATACCTTGTGCAACTAGGTGGAGAAGCAGGTAGATCTCTGGACTTGGGATCAGGAAGACTTAAATTCAAATACTGTCTTAAACACTGTGACCCTGGACAAGCTCTTGGCTTCTCTCAGCCTCAGGTTCTGCACCTATGAAATGGGGATAATCTAGCACCCATTTCTCAGGAATCTTTGTGAGGATCAGGTGAGATAACATGCATAAATTGCCTGGCAAACCTTAAAGCACTAATGTCAATGCTAGCTCTAATAATAATTCTTATAATTATGATTATTATTATTATTAGGACAAATAAGTTCATTTCTCTGGGTCTCAACTTCCTTATCAGTGACCTCTAAGGCTCTTTCCAGTTCTATATCTGATTCCCTAACATAAGAATTCTGACTCTATCACTTACTGGATTTATGACCTTGGGCAAATCTCTCTTCTTTCTCTAGACTTCAGAGGATTGAACTAGATCTCAAAGGTACATTCCAGATAGATTATTCTAGGGTTCTATGACTCTAGGAATGGAATCAATATGTCTCCATACTATGGTAGCCAAGAGTCCTCCCAGGAAGGGATAGAGGACAATACCGGTCATCAGCATCTCTGGGAGGGTAGGGTAGAAGGGGTTTATGAATGGGAAGAGGACACAAACCACAGAACTAGAACAATTGTGCCCAGATGCCTCCCTGTGTGGAAAAAAAAATTCTTCATTCTAAATTCTCAGACCAAATGGTATCTTATAGTCTGCATCCCTTCCCACCATCCATTCCTTATTCCCATCATGATCTCTGTCACAAAATACATATGTCTGAGACAGCATGGCTTAGTAGAGAGAGCAATGGACTGTGAATCAGAAGGGATGTGTTCTAGTCCCAGCTATACCACTAGCTAGCTGTATAACTGTGCACAAGTCATTCCCTCTCTGTGCCTCAGTTTCCCTATCTGTAAAATGAAAGAGTCGGACTCTAAGTACCAATTAGTTCTCTCACCCACCAACTTTAAGATTTCACTAAAATAATAGGAAACATTTACATAATGCTTTAAGATTTACAAAGCACTTGAATATACATTATCTCATTTAAACTTCACAACCTTGTGAGATCAGTACTACAGGTGTTTTCATGACGAAGTTCAGAGAAGTTATTTGACCTATTCATAGACACAGAGTTAGTGCCAGAAACAGGATTCAATGCTAGGTCTTCCTGACTCAAAGTCCAGCATTTTCTCCACTACTTTCCACTGCCTTTCTAAAAAGCCCATATTGACCAGCATGGGCTTTGCCCTACAAAATAGGCAGGAGACAAAATAGACAAAAAAGACAAAAGAGGAGGCTGAGGCAAAGACCTTAGACTAAGCTCTGAGGATGCCTTCCTTCCTGGAAGTGGGACCCAGTGATCATACCTTCTGGTCCTTGAACACCCATTTTGTGGCTCTTGTCTCCACCTGCTGGTCAGGGGTGGCTGCCAAGGGAGAAGGGGTGAGAGGAGTTAGGGATGAGAGGAGTTAACTTAATATTCTTACCCCCCCCCCCCACTTTGCACACACACACACAATCTCAGTCCCCTACAACATCCACAAGGGTTCCCAAGAAGATTCCCACCCACATAGTCTTTCTACAATGTAATCTGTCTCACACATCATCATCAAGAATACACACACACACACACACACACACACCCTTTCCCACCAAACACAAATAATTTCTCAGTTCCACTCACCTACCTACCAAATCACAGATATGGGCTCTTTTAAAGTCTTTTCCCCCACACAGATGCACAAGATCTCCCTCATCCACCCATTTCTTTTATACACTCACACATCATCTTTCTTCACCACTCCCTTGTTCAGTCTCATGGAATATCTTGCAATATCCCAATCACTAATAAATCCATGCACACCCATAGCTTCATTTGGCCAATCTTTCAAGCAGACGCTCACACATTTACTCTGTTACAGCCTCTCACATTCAGGTCCACAGTCTCTTACCTAGGGTCTCTCACCTATAGTCTCAGTTTCCCAGTCTCCTGCGCGCGCGCGCGCGCGCGCACACACACACACACAATCAAGAGGCTTCACAACTAGTCTTTTCACATTGTTTAACCGTCTCACATAGCTCCGGATTTCTTATCCCACAATCTCTCTCACCCATAGAATCTCTTGCCCACCTCTTCGGAGCCTCATGCACACTGTCACATTCAATTTCGGAGTCTCTTCCCCACCCCCACCTCCTTTCTCTTCCACTCAGACATAGTTCTCGCCCACTCTTTTTATCTCACAGTCTCCCGGGCATGGAGGCGCTCATTAGTGATCTCTACTCACAATCTCTCCTTCACCTAGGCGCTCACAATCTCTCCCAGGGGCACTCCTGAAACTTCACGCCCACACTTTCACATTCAACTTCTCAGTCTCCGGGGCCACACTCAGACGGTCTCTCACCCACATTATTTCTTACCACGTCTCTCACCATCTCACCCACACACACTCCCCCACAGCCTTTCACCCCCACGCAGGCTCTCGTGGCGCGCACACCCTCACGGTGTCTCAGAAAACGATTGAGAATACACCAAGGTTATGAGAGAGCTGTATGATCTCTGGACCTACGTTTCCTTAGAGTGTCCGGGGCGGCGGGCAGAGTGAGGGACAGGAGCCAGTGTCCAGATGCTTCTCCGCGAGAGTAGAGCTGAGAGAGTTGGCTGGGCAAGCTCCGACCCGGCTCGGGCCCAACCTTGGGCCTCCAGTGGCAGCGCTACCTCCCTACCAGTGTTACAAAAGCAGTAGTTCTATGGTGATTGCTGGCCCCTCAAAGCAGTTCTATAAGAAGGGAATGATAACTTCATTTCTTACTGCACTTTAAGGTTTCCGAAGTGCTTTCGTCACAAATTCAGTAAAGTAAGTCTGGCAAATATTATTCTCCCTATTTTACAGTTTAGAATACACACTCAGAGACGGAAAGGGACTTGCCCAATGTCACACCGCTAAGGGTCAAAGTTAGGAGTTGAACCCTTTTGCTTGACTTCTGACTTTCAGTCCAGTGTTCTTTCCTATACAGCAGGCGAAAAAAAGTATGTCTTCCTTGCCCAGGCCCCTAAAACTACACTCTCCAGGAAACCAACTCGGGCTTTTCGTCTTCTCCTTTAAGTTAGCTAACATGAGCGAGCGGCGTAACCAAGAGATCTCTGTTATCTCTGGCTAGCTAACCTACCGTCGGAGAACTGCCTTCCCGGTTGAGTTGATTCAGGTTAAGTTTTACTTAGTCAAGCTCACCCCTGAATACGAGAATGAGCAGGACCCAGTACTACCACCTCGAGATTCCTGAATTCTGGCCTCTTTTGCAGTCCCCAGACCCTCTTGGACTGAGGGGAAGCAGGACAGACAGACCGACTGCGAACTCTGGCGACTGGGCTCCCATTACTGGTATGCAAAGCTTTGGGAAACCCTAGGGTTGCCGCACCCAGTGACCCTGTGGATCCAGGATCCAGGATCCTGAGGGGCTAAGGAAGAATCTCAAGAAGAAACTGATGGGCAGACTTGTTCCTCAGGAACAAACAACTCGATACCCTCGAGAGAAATGGCGCTAGATGCACGCTTCAATTCCTTGTCCCAGATTCTCCAGTTCTTGCCCAGGAACCTCAGAGTCTCTATGACCTGTCTTTGGATAGAGTAGGGGGGGAACAGAATAGGCTTTCCAACGGAATTGGGAAAAATAAGAGAGGGCTGACCGAACCAGAACCACCCCAGCTTCGATGTGAGAGGCTGCGATGAACCAGAGGGAGCTGACCCTCTAGGGTCCTGGGAATCAAAAAAGGCAGGAATCCCCAAGGAAGCGGGGCTAGTTTAAAAGGTCACCTGGGTTGCCTGAAAACAGAGATGATCAAAGGCTACTTCGGAGGGGACTGGTGGGCCCAGTCAAACGCAGGTACCCTAGCTCATGATGGCCAGGGGGCTGTGAGAGGAGGTGGCCTCTGCCTCTTCTCTCTGCCCTAACAGACTCTGGCCTTGTTCTGATCTTGTTTACTTGGTTCATCTTTTCTGCGTTTCACTTCTTTTTTCCTTCTCCTCCCATACTCATTTATTTTCCCTTCTACTGGTTTGCTCTTTATTTCCTTGGTCATTTTTCCTTTTTCCCTTTTCAGCGCTCTGCCACCTTTTTCTCTCTCTCTCTCTCCGATCTTTACTTTCCTTCCTACCAGTTTCCTCCGGTTTCTCGTTCTCTCTTTTTGCTTCCTTGCTTTGCTTCCGCCTAGCTTTCTCTCTCCTGGGTCCTCCGTTGCCTAACCAGAGCGGCTGCTACCCCTGTCCACCAGCTCTCTCCGACTCTTAGGCTTCGGGAAGCCGCTGCTCAACGGCTCCCGGGGCTGGAACGCCCCTTGGTTAGGAGACCCTGCTTGAACTGTGTGAAGAGGGGTCCAGGAGGTTAGTGGCCTGGCCACAGACCCTGCCTGCGTCGTCTCCAGGGCTTACCGGTTCAACTCCTCTGGCATTCTTTTCTGGGACTGGAGCCTCCCACAAAACCGCTTAACCTCGTTACTTTCCTGAAAAGTAGAAAAATAACGGAGGCGTCCCTTAGGAGCGGAGGTCGACCCGACAGCCATTGAAGGCTCTAGAAAAAGTGATAAAGCGGCCTACATTTCTTCCCCAATACCGCATTCGTTGCGTGGCCCATCCAAGTATGCGAGCAGACTCACCCCGTCAGGGATCTGGGCTCTTAAGTCTAAAGCTTTACAGACTCTTTGGTATGGAATTAACCGGGTGGGGAGAAACTGTGTTGTTTAGACAAATGCGGCCTCTTGAGGAGTGCTGGTCAAAGTCTTTGCTTCTATTTCTAGCTCTGTCTAGAGGGTACCCCCACATACACCCGTCTCAATCCCCCACCTCCAAGAAGCCACAAATTCAACCTTTTTTTTTTTTTTTTAGTAGGAGAAAACCAGGATGTTCTGTTTGTGAGGGCTCTGCCAAACGATGTCCTGGAACACTGGACCAAGAAGTCAGATGCTCCCGCTTCGAGCGAGAAGCTCGGGCCAGAACTCCCCCTTCTCTCCGCCCCTTACCTCCTACCGGAGTAGGTAGTTAAACTGAATCTTCGAAGAATATACCCGAACTATCTCACTGCCCCAGCCCAGTTCTCCAGGGTGAGCCCAAGACACTCCCGGGAGTTGGTTTGTGGGGACGGCGGAATACGGAGGTACAGGGGACGTGATATGGAGGTACTGGGGACGGAAAGTTGGTGCGCTAAAAACCCCTCCACCTACTCCCCCCCCCCGCTCCACACCTTCTCGGTGACCGAATTCTAAGGAGGCCGAAACCACTCCAGCCTGCGTCCGCAGCTCGGCGTATAACGATTGCCCAGAATTTTGTTGGCAGTGGAGGAAGGAAGGGGGATTGGGGAGATCATTTCGCTCTCCAGAGACGTCTTTTCCTAAGAACGTTCACCAACCAGTGGGATAAAGGGGGAGAGAAACGATTGGACAGCCACCTAAGGATGGAAGTCCTGCGTTCTCGGAACCGAGGTGCATGCAGCCCCAGGACAACCCAGAAAGGGAGTCTCCACCCTGGAGATTAAGCATCTCAGAGGACAAAGAGGACTCGTACATTGGCCTGTTTGCGGTCAGAACGGGCTTTCTGGACTCCTCCCTCAGGGATG
Organism: Petaurus breviceps papuanus; assembly: GCF_028583685.1. Taxonomy (NCBI): domain Eukaryota; kingdom Metazoa; phylum Chordata; class Mammalia; order Diprotodontia; family Petauridae; genus Petaurus; species Petaurus breviceps. The sequence goes on along the minus strand of NW_027185754.1, from coordinate 23,385,303 downwards.
CAGCACTCTCAGATGGGCAGAGGTGTTCTCCCAGTCACCCGCCCCACCCCGCCCAAGAGCTCCAGTCGGGCCGAAGAACAGTTAGCCACTGGGCCCCGCCTTGCCCTGCGGCCGCGGTACTCCCGAGAGACTCCGAGCTGCTTTCTCTGAGACTCACGAACGAAAACCCGAGAGCAGACAGCGGCCTCTCCTTTCAGACTCTAGGAGGAAATGCAGGATTGAAGGCTAAACCGAGCAAGACTAGAGTCTCCCCGTGGGTCTACAGCACTGAAGTTCTGGCCCAAGCTGAGCGCTCACGTTGACAGCTACTGGGCCCTACATCCTTGGAAGAGATTTTTTTTTTTTTAAATCAATTTGAATAAGACCCAAAGGCAGATGGCTCTTCTTTTCGGGGAGAGCTACAGGAAACGCCTGCTCTACTCACGATGTGCAGACATGTTGGGGCAGTGCTGTGTGAAAGAAGTGTGCTGGGGTGTACATGATAGTTGTAGTGGCTGACCTGATTGTGCAGAGGCTGAAGGGCCCCCTCCACTGTCAATATCCGTTCAACGAATCAATACGCACCAGGAATCCTGTAGACAGGTAGGTCTAGGGGTCCATACCCTAGGGCAGACTAAATAACGAAGAGCGGAGTGAAGGACAGACTGAAAAGTAAGGCCTCTTCATCCTGGAAAGTTGGAGGCAGAAAAGACAAGAGGGAAATTGATATAAAATAAGAAAAGGCCAGGAGAGCGTTGCCCAAATCCCCGAAATAGCTTTCCTTTCCTCCCACCCCTCCCCTCCTTAAAAGCCGAAAGGGGCACAGCAAGGGCCCAGGGAAAGGCCTTATCCCAGCGGGGGTGGGTTGGGGCGGGGGGAGGGCTGGAAACATAAATAGGTTCCAGTGGAGTATCGAGAAATTCCTGAATGGCAGCTCTACAACGGGTTATTAAGGGATTCAAGGGTGTTTGGAGCCGGATCTAACCTTTGGAAATGCCATCAAAGAGAAAAGCGACATCCTTTCCTAAGGGACTCCCTTCGCCAATACCTCTGTCCCAGTCGGAATGCAGAATGGGCCATGGACTGCTGCCAGGTTGATCCAACCTGAATAAGTCAGGGAACTACAGCCAGAACCCCAGTGAGGATGGGGTCGGCCTGGACAACCGCTGGGGCCCGGGTCTGAGGCTCCAGCATAATCTGACTTTCTCCACCCTCACCCCCCCTTGGAGGAGAACAGATCCACCTTGCTCCTTTCCATCTGCGTTCCCGAATACCACTCCTGGGTCGTTCACTAGGGAAATATCTCTGGGAAATGGCCCGCCTTCGTGAAGTCATACTCTGGGACCTTCTTCCACCGCTGCTCCAGGCCGAAGGAAGGGGTAGGGTACGCAGCACCTGTCCTTGGGCTCCCGGGACTGCTGCCCAGGAGGGCAGGTGTAGGAAAGCCCCTGGGCCAGCAGAGGGCAGCTCCAACACGACCCAGCAGGACCCACGATCTGTGACCTGCCGAAGTCTCCCGCAGCGGTGGCCTGTATCCCTCTGCCCCCTGCAGGCTAGGTGTCCCGCAGAGGGCTAAGCAGTTCCGCTGCTTTTACCTTTACTAGCCTACCTTTCTTTCCCCGATGCCCGGCGAGAACGACTCCCTAGAAGGGCCCCCCTAGACCTCGAAGAGCCAAGACTCACGACAGCCAACCCACCATTTAGACATTCTCTCCAGATACGTTCTCAGGGAGTCTAAAAGGCTTGGGGTAGGGGTTCCGCACCTCCCCCAACTCCCACCCCGCTCCTCCTCCCCGCCTTTAGGGGGTGAATCTGACCGAGGCTGAGTCAGGATCCAAATTAGATTCGTCCCTCTGGCTGCCTTTGGGGTCAGAAATATTCCTCCTTTCCCCCAACCGCAATCCCTTCGGCCCTGTGTCTACTTGCAGCCAACCTTTGTCGAGCACCCACAGGAATCAGGCCGAGGAAGCAGACTCAGAGCTCAACACACAACCATGGGGCTGCGTCTTCGGATTGCCATCCTCCCAGCTCTTCACCCCACTCCCGCGCCCCTGGAGTGCTGTCGGCTTTCCCCTGAATCCCTAGAACTAATACACTGTGACCAGTAAATGAGAGTCAGCGTCTCCCGCGCCCCAGCAGTGCCCGAGGTCGAACCAGATTTTAGGGCTCAAAGTTCAGACTGCTAGGAGGCCCAGCGAGAACTCTCAGTTCCTGTTTTCTCCAAGGATGGGGCAAATAGGTCAAGGACCAATAGTGTGGCAGGCATTGTTTTTTGGTCGCCCAGACTGGGATTCACAGCGAAATCCAGCTGGTTCAGCCCCGATAATTTAGAACTGGACTCCTTGTTCAGAGGAGAGAGGGTCAGCAAAACCTGAACTTCACATTCCAGTCAGTGCTCTAAGGGTTTGAGTCGGTATGGTCAATAGGGAATTGAGCTAGGGAAAAAGAGATCGAGGCCCATCTTCCATCAACCTGGGCCAGGTACCTAGTTCTCAGTCTGAATTGAGTCCCAGAGTGACGTTCTCGATGGGTTCTACTTGCGTAGCCAAGGCTCAGGGCTAATCTACATCCCTTTCTCCCTTTCCTTCTCTCTCTGTCTTTCCCTCTCCTTTCTTTGCCTCCCCCATACTCTCTCTCCATTACCTCCCTCTTCCCTCCCCCCACCGCTTTCCCCCAGTCTCTCTAGTGGTGGATCTGGACTGTGAGGAAATTCCTTCTCTCCGACCCCTAGATCCCAGGGCAGCAGCCTACGTCCAGCACCAGCTACTGGGACCTCTGCGACCTCGGAGTCGGAGCTGCTCGAGAGAGGAGAGGAAGACCCGACTTTTCCAGACGCAACTAGAGAAAGCTCAGGACGCTGGTCTCTGGAACAAATTGGGGCGTCCGGGGAACCACAACAAGCTTCGATCAAGTCTATTCCTACCTTACCCTCCTGACTCCCCTACACTCCCCACCCCAACGCCGTTTTGTTTTGTCTCCCTTCCCTCACCCCCGTAGGACCCTAAAATTCAGCTAGGGTTTAAACCCTCCACCTACCTCCCCTGCCCTGGGTCCCCTCCCGGAGACTGGCCCCGACATCGCGGCTTCTGCCTGGCACTGTCCCCTTCCCGTGAATCAGAGGAGACACACTCTCTGCTCCCCGCAGTCCTCCAGCTCTGAGCTTTCTTGGATTCACACATCTCTTTCCTTCCCCTTCTTATTAAAAAAGAAGAAAGGGGAAAAAGGGGGGGGAAAAAACTTTGTCAATTTTCTCCTCCTCCCCCCCCCCATCCAAATTTTCCAAGAGGGTGGGGCTAGGACAGAGAAGGAAAGAGAAATTTTTAAACAGACACAGTAAAAACTTTTTAAAGAGTTTGCTCTCTTTTTCCCTGAGCGTCCACAATGGCTTGAGCCAACAGTACCAGGACCCGGGAGCCTAGACTGGGCTGGCTACGCGCTTGAGGCCCAGCAAGCCCTTGGGGGGGCGCCCAGAGACGGCACTATTTGACGTGGAGAAGACGGCTCATCCTAGCGCAGGGATACGAGACGCACCAATGGAGTTCAAATGTCAGGAAGTTTGAGGGAGGGGTGAGGCGGCTCCCGGGCCGGGAGTATCCCTCCGCCTCCAGCTCCAGCTCTAAACTGAGCGGCTCCTCGGGCGCACCATGGCACATTAATAGTGTGCAGAGCGCGCCCGGGAGCCCAGCACCCCCGCTCCGCCCAGGACCCGACTGCGGGTCCTGCCCGGCACAGCCCGGCACAGCCTGGCATCCCTCACTTTCAGCCCTCGGGGGCCAGCTCTGTGGGGCCCCCTCGCCCGCCTCCTCCTTCTCCTCCTCTTCTTTTCCTCCTCTGCTTTCTCGCCGCCTCCTCTTGCTGCTGCTGCCACCGCCGCAGCCAGGGAGCTTTTGCTGACAAACAGGTGACAGAAGAGACGGGAGTGTGTGCATGTGTGTGTGTATGTGCATGTGTATCAGTGTGCGCGCGCGCGCGTGCGTGTGGGTGTGTGCGTGTGTGTACATACACCGGACAGATCCCGCGTCCCGGAACCACGGCCAGAACCCAGAGGAATAAGCCGCTCCTCTCGCCTCTTCTCCGGGGTCCTGCGAAACGTTTTAAGTGCTTAAAAAAGAAAGAAAAGAAATTGATCCCCATCCTACAGGGGAGTCTGGCCCGAGCCCTGCCAGAGTTCGCGTGTTGTCTCCTGGTCTCGGGGAATAGAGAAGCAGACGACCAAGCCTCCTGGACCCCCGGGTTCACAGCTAGCCCCGTGTCGGCGCCTCATGGATATAGCAACAGGTCCCGAGTCTCTGGAGAGGTGCTTCCCCCGTGGACAGACCGATTGCACCAAGATGCTGGACGGCATCAAGATGGAAGAACACGCCCTGCGCCCCGGGCCCGCCACCTTGGGGGTGCTCCTGGGTGAGTGCAGAGGGAGGGGACGAGATGAGGGGAGAGGATGTAGAGGGACATCTCACAGCCGCATCGATAGTTGGTCTGTTCTTGCCCTGTTTCCTCCTAACATTCGCATAGGCTGAAACTAGGGCTCTGGAACTGAAAGTTGTCCCTAGCTGCAAGGAAGGGGGCGGGCGGTAGGGGCGGCCCCCAAAGTTTCGTGTCATTGACTGGAGACAGAAGGCGAATGAGCCCTACTCTGAGCCGCTGCCGGAGAGGGACCCAACTGATAACACTGGTCCTACTGTTGGAGTTTCTAGGATCACAAAATGTTAGAGATGGAAAAGAAACTTAAAGGCTCATCTTGTTCAATGTCCTGATTTTATAGTCGGAGAAACCGAGGCCCAGAGAGGGTAACTGACTTGCCTAGGGTCACTCAGCAAATTAGTGGCAGAGCTGGTATTAGAACCCAGGTCTTCTAACTCCTAATTATATTTCTAATGCTTTATGCTACCTATTCATTTCTTCTTTAGTGTGAGATTTTTCCCACTCCCACCCCCTAAAAAAAGCATTTTTTCTGAATAACTGAGACTGGGATTTTGACCCATTTAATGTGCAGATATCTCCTCTTCACGTTGACTAGGGGCTGAGCCTGCTGGGCCAAGAACACAGGGGTCAGGGTAGGGGACATCTCTGAAGAGTTCGCCGTGGCCCTGGTCCCTCAAGCTGGTGCTGGCCAGCTCTGTTCTATCCGGGAAGCTCCCAGAGCCCCGAGTCTGGCACCCGGTGGCTGCACCGGGAAGGCCGTGTCTGGCCGCGCCTCCCGTCCTTCAGTCCTAGCTCATGGAACCTCCTCTCCCCTCCCCCCATTCTTGTCTCCCTTCCTCAGGCTCGGACTGCCCGCATCCCGCCGTCTGCGAAGGCTGCCAGCGGCCCATCTCGGATCGTTTCCTGATGCGAGTGAACGAGTCGTCCTGGCACGAGGAGTGTTTGCAGTGCGCTGCGTGTCAGCAAGCTCTCACCACCAGCTGCTACTTCCGGGATCGGAAACTCTACTGCAAACAGGACTACCAACAGTAAGAGCTTCTCCTCCTCCTCCTCTCTCCTCTCTCTCTCTTTAATCTTCCTCATGCTCTTCTCCTCCTCCTCCTCCTCTTCTCCCATTTGCCACCATCATGGCCGAGAGCACTCAGGGACAGAACACTCCACGGTCAGTGTCTCCGGAGCCCGGAGCCTTGAGCCCCAGCGGTAGGGCACGGAGAGAACTGCCCTGAGTCCCCACGGGGGCAGTGCAGGCACATCGACTGTCTTCTAGCATCCTAGCCTAGAGTCCTACCCTCCCTGACACACCCGCCTGGGCTCAGGACTGAATACTAGTGGCCCTACATGCCTTATGGGCCCTGCTTGTTGGTCAGCAAAGATCCACGAGCGTTTGGTAGTCCCTTGTCGCTTGCCTTAGCTGGGGTTCGAGAGCTGTGGGTTCTCCCATCCTAACTCCGCCAGGAACCCAATCACTTCTCCAAGTTAGTCCCACAGTTCGAGACTCTCGTAGAGCTCCCTCTCCCTCCCTCACAGCCTTGGAGTTGTAAAAAAAAAAAAAAAAAGTTACCCTAGGCCTTCCTTCTACAAGGAGCTCACCTGCTCTGGCTACTCTAGGTCTCGGAGGCTAAGGTCCTGGCCCAGGCCAAAATGAGACCTGCGCCTCTGGAGAGAATACTCAGGCCATTCTTTATCCATTGCGGTGCTCCTTGGTGGCAACTTGGAGCACCTCTTGACTATTTCCTCAGGCCCGGAGCCTGGGAATACCGGTACTGGGCTCACCCGCTTTGCAGAAGCCCAGTTGCCCTATTTTCTTGGATTCTCTGACTCTCAGTGACTGGTTCAGTTTGGCTGGGTTTACTAAAGACCTGGCGCCCTTCGAAGCAGGGAGGCCGCCGGCCGCCCCCGCACCGACCTGGGGTCTTGTTTCCCTCCTCCTCCTTCCCCAACTCAGAGCTGCCCCCGGCCCGGCCCGAGACAAAGGGAAGGGCGGTTCGGCCCCTTTTGTCCCTCGGCTTCAGGGGCCGCCGCCGCCCGCCCGCCCTTTTCCGAGCCGGGTTTGCTCATAGCTGCAGTGGCTAGGCCGGTCTCCATGGGGACGGGCCCGGGGCTCCGGACCAAGGACTGCAGTGCCCAAGCGCTGGCCGTGGGAGGCTTCCTCTTGCTCTAGACCCTGGGAGTGGATAGGATCCTGGCCCTGGGTTCCTCAAGAGGGGGCTTGGCTATTTCAGCTAGCCCTTCGGGGGTTGCCCACGAAAGGACCCTTAGTCCTCCCTTTTAAAAATTTTCTTCATATGAAAATTTAAAAATAATAACTAAACTGAATCCTGGCCGCCATAACTAAATCCATGGGGTTTGGGTAAAGGGTATTGCTGGCTTTAAGGCAGGAACGGCTCCCGTGGCCCCAAATATGCAGTATCCGAGAGTCCCCAGACCCGAGGTCCAAGAATAGTGAATGCTCCTGTGGCCCATCTTCCCTGCTTGCAAGGACATCTCTCCCGCGAAACCTGCGTCTTACCCGAGACTCAGAACTCAGCGGCTGAAAGAGTCAGAGCTCCAGGCCAGGCAGCGGCCGGGGCAAGGAGGTGTGGGCGCTGAGACACTGCTTACTGCAGTTAGTAGAGTGATGTCTTCTTGCTGCACTTTATGCTTGTCCAGCTTGGCTCTTGGCCCAGGTCCTGGCTTAGACAGCAGCACCGGGGGGAGAGACCTAGATGGAAGAATCCTTTGCCCAGGGTCCCAGGCACCTCTTTAAATGGGGCACCAGTCAGCTCCCACTTTTTGTGCTTTAGTTTTGACGGGTGGAATTTTTTCTCTCCATCTCCCGGTTGCTACATTTTTACCTCCGTGTCCTAAACTGCTCCCGCTTCGGAGTGTCTCCCCAAAATTCAGGCTAGGCTTTCTCATTATTTCTCTTTCAATAACTTTCCCGGGAATCTGATCAGACTGGGGCCAGGAAGGAAAAGAGTGTAGAGGAGGGAACATCCATGTTTTGGCATCTGCTCGGAACCGTTTGTGCCATGCGGGGCCTTTTCTTTTTCCGGGAGAAGGCAGGGAGTTTCTGTCGGTTTATTAACTCAAGGCCATAGACAGAGCAGAAAAACTGCCTTGAGAGCAGAAAAGAGAGGCATCACTCTAAGGGTAGATAATTCTTACTCAAAATAGCCCTTTTCAGAAGCAAATTTAAAATTTCAGAAATCTCTACCGAATACTTACTTGCTCCTTTCCAACTGTACACGCAGAAGGACCTGGCCCAGAAAAACTAAGGGCAGGCAGGGAACTTTTTAGGATCCGGGTTTGAACTGTTTGTTCACCTAATGATTTGGTTTCTTGGCAGTTCAACTCAGTGAGAGCTGTTTTATTGACAGGGAGAGAAAAAGAAGGGAAAGTAGAAGGGGAGAAGAAGGTGAAAGAGGGAGAGAAAAGAGTGGAAGAGAAAAGAGAAAGGGGAAAAAGAAAGAGAAGAAAAGGGAAAAGAGAAAGGGGGAAAGAGGGAAAGAGCAGGAGAGATAAAGAGAGAAAGAGGGAAAGCAGGGAAAGAAAGAAGGGGAAATCAGTGAAAGAAGAGAAGAATGGGAAAGAGAAGAGAAAGGAAAAAGGGGAGAGAAAGCACCTGGAAACAAAAATACAAAAGTGGATGGTTTTCAAATACGAAATAAAGGGAATGGTGTTTTTTTTTTTTAACAGAGTAAGTGCTAAGAGCACATTTCCAGCTTTTTATTGCAAATTCATTAAGATAGATTGGAGAAAAGCATGATTAGCATATAAAATACTGCAAAATCTAGTGAACCTTGTTTTATTTTGCTTTCTACATCTAAAAATTTCTCTTAAGTCAACCCAACTGTATGTAGGCAAGACTGAATATGTCGACATCCCCTTCCTCCCAAACTATACCAGGTCAGAACCTCTTTCCATTGTCCTCCAGGCACAGGTGACAAACCTTCCTAGGCCCTCTTTGGTCAGCCAAGATCATGTGCTGATTCACAATTGTTCTTTACTAATTTGCTTTATTTGTCTGTGGAGGAAGAGCTCAAAGGGCTTGGGCGGGCTGTGTGTGCCTGTTTTTGTCACTTGGCTCCATGCAGATGCACATATTGGATTTTGTTGAGAGACCAGAAGCATGTAAAATATGGAGGGCCACCATCATTTACCAGAGAGGTTGTAGAATAGATTTTTGAAATGTAATCTGGCTGCTTTCTGTTGAGAAATACTTGTTGTTTGTCTGGTCCTCTCACTGAATTCACAGAATTAGACTCAGCAAGGAGTTTGCATTTTAGATTTTGTGTGATGATGATATTCCACCAGGAAATAAAGCCATTTTAAAAATAGCTTTGTCTTGGAACCTCCCTTAGTATTGTGTGTGTGAGCTCCTGCCCATCTATATTGCATCCTGTGTGTGTATATATGTGTGTACATATATAAGCATTTTTGTAATAGTGTGTGTGAATCCCTGCCTCTCTGTTAGTATGGTATATGGATATGTGCATATTCTGCTTCTGTGTATGTCTTTTCTTATATGCATATTCCTTTGTACAAAGTGTATGTCCTTCTGGTCCTTTGTCTGTGGGACAAAGTGTATGGATGTGTGTGTGTGTGTGTGTGTGTGTGTGTGAATCTCTACCCTTTTGAATGTGGTACTTTGTATGTACACATAAAACCCTGGCCCTCTGGCTGTGGTATACACATACAAGTGCACAACCATACCCATACTCATGCACAGAGTGAATCCTTTCTCCTCTGTCTTTGGTAGAGTGGTGTGTGTGTGTGTGTGTGTGTGTGTGTGTGTGTGTGTGTGTGTGTG
>NW_027185754.1:23335606-23376100 GCF_028583685.1 Petaurus breviceps papuanus | reverse complement strand
GTGTGTGTGTGTGTGTGTGTGTGTGTGTGTGTGTGTGTGTGTGTGTGCAAATGTGTGAATTCCTACCTGCCTGTGGATGGGCACAGTGTATGTATCTCATCGTCTCTCTCTCTCTCTCTCTCTCTCTCTGTATGTGTGTGTGTGTGTGTGTTAATCCCAGGCCCTTGGATTATGATACTGATGTTTGACGGATTCTGTGTTTACCCAGGGATCTGGGCATCCACAGTCCTCGTATGTTGTAGAGGTGGATCCTGAGCTGAGTAGGACAGGGCAGGGCAGCTTACCTTTGATTTACTAAAGCAGAGCCAAAGTACTTTAACCACTGGGACAAAGATTGGGTGGAGGTCACCCACCTCCATATTCTCTTTTCACCAAAGGGACTTTTGCAAATGAATATAATCTTTGCTCAACCTTCCTGACTGCTCTCATCATTTATGGGCTACTTTGAGGCAGGCAGGCATATGAGCAGTCAGGAGAAATCATTCCCATCTAGACTGAGACTATCCAGTTAGTCCTCAGAATATGAAGGTCTACTGGGGCTTCCATACCTTAGTTAGTCTCTATGTACTAGAGTTGAGTTGTGTTGCCATGGACCTTATAAACCAGGCAGGGATAGGGATGGTGCTGACAATCACAACATGTATGTATTCTGTGTATTTCCTCATTGGCCTGTGGTTTCGGAGTCCTTACAATTCAGTGGTCATTTGGAGGAGAATTATATCTCCAAAAGCAAAATGCAAGAAGAACAGAGCCTTTGGGCTTGCAGGGGTTGGTATTGGCTTGACTGATCACCAGAGAATAAATGTTATGAGAGACTATGACTATAGCTTCCTCCTTCCTCCTAAGGCCTGCTCAGGAACAGTGTGCCTATGATTTTGAGAGAGCTCATTGACTGAACAGAAAGGACACAAACTCCTTTGTTACCTTGCATTGAACCCTTTAGCAGAGGGACAATTTGGGTAGATGGGCTGGGGGTGGTGGTGAATGGTGTAAAATAAATAATCACATATTAAATGTGAGACAAATAGCTGAGTAGTGTTGACTGTACTTGAAATTTCTGATTCCTTGCTAAATTTGTTTTGTCTTTTTTTTTTTTGCGCTAATTGAATTCCCATTTCAAAACTTGCTCCCAGTTCTCTTTTTAGTACATTATAGGTTTGTGTACAACCTGACTTTAGTCGTAATTGTGTCCCCCCCCCCAGTACTATGCTGTTTTAGTGGAGCCTGTAAACTTCGTGCCTTTCCTAAAGATCTTATTCATTAAATTGCTACATCAGAAATTGCTTGTAACCCTTATTTAAAATAGCACAGAGCGTGTTTGCCTTAAGAAAAAATTAGAGGGTCCAAGTCTCTCCCTACTTGTAGAAGCAATTGGAAAGCCCGATGCTAGAACTAGGTGTACCGGCTGATCAACAATGGCCAGTATGGGTTGGGGGGCGGGGCGGGGAGGGAGAATAACAAGACGAAAATTCGGCTCTTTTCTGTCTCACTTGGGTGGGAAGGGCAGCCTTTGAGGCAAACTTAAAATGAATCAGGGGGTTAAATGAGGAGGCTGCCTGAGTAGTAATGCAACAGAGAAAGCCCAGCCCTGACTCAGATCTGAATTGTGAGGCCCAGTGATTTATTTATTCCGTGAGCTCTCTGTCAGGAGGGCCCTCTTGGTGCGGTGGATTAAGATGGAATAGATCCCGGTCAGATCTCAGCATTCCAAGCCATCGGGAGCTAGAAGGCAGTAATTAACTTTGTAATATTGGCCGAGTGTCTGAGCCCTTGCACAGACGAACCTTATTATTGGCTTGAGCACGATGGAGATGGGAATCTGTATGCATGTGATGTTACAGTACCAAGCTCTTTCTCGAACTTCCAGCCGTTACAATGGAAACGTATCCACATCTGTAAAAAGCGGCGTTGGACTAGATAATCTCCCAAATCTCTTCCAACTCGAAAAATCCCAGGATCCTAACAATGGTGGGGGGTGGGGGTGGAGAGTGGATGTTAGCAGTGTGGCTGCTGGGGGTCCCTGGAGGGGGTTTGGCACATTATTTAGCGGGGAGAAGTATTTAAAAGACAAGAAAAGCCACAATAAAGGAGGACTCGAATTTGTCTCGGTTTCTGGGTTTCCTTTAGAAAAATATCAGCTTAGCCAGATGACACACTGCGGCTGACTGTGTGCTTGAGTTAGAACTCGCTTTGAGCTTCCGTACCTCAGCAAACTTGTCCGGTGTTGACCTAAATTCATCCCTCCATCCCTCCACCAAGCACTACCAATGGACCAACTTGTGAAACAGGGCTTCGCAATATGTTAAAGGAGTGTATAGGAGTGGAGGTGAGAGGGTGTTGCCACGAGACAAGTTTGTCTGGAAGAAATGAATAAATTGTATTGCAAAGAAAAGCTTTGCTCGAAAACCCCACCACAAAAGCAAAGAGGCTGAGTGCGGCTGGGAGAGAGAGCCCTGCTGCTTAGCCAGACAGAGTGGGTGTACCTGAGTTACAGCCGGAGAAGGAGGGCGCCGAACGCTGTAGCCACCGCCGCCATTGGGGTTCTTAGCATGAAAATTTCAGGATGTATACTGAGGCCTCAACGTACTATCTCTAACCTGAGGCTGGTTAGAGTCTGGTTCATTCTTGGGGAAAATAAACAAGCCCCCAAGTTAGTGAGTTCCAGGGAGCTCACCTTGGGTAAAGAGACGATGGGGAAAATCTATATTTCATTTGATCAGTGTTTGTGCAGGCGTGTATCAAATTTTTAAAAATTCGGAGACAAATTTCTAAACTTCTTTTGGTTTTCCGAATAAAAAAAAAGGTTGTGGATTTTCAACCTAAAGAGTTGATTAAAATAGGGAACCCAAATAGCATTTTTTTTTTTTGTCACGACATCGTGGAATGAAGGAAAAAGTCCTCTCCCAGCACCTTCATTTGCTAGTGCTGAAAAAAAAAAAATGTTTTTTGACTTCGCTATCCAGGGATGAAAATGTTTTACTTTATTTGATAAATAGTCGCCTCTTCGCTGTTTTCCAGGGCAAGTTTAATATTTGTATGGGAGTGGTGGAGCCGGGAACTCTAGGGTTCCTTCCTACTAGTAGTATTCTAGGCATTTGGTTCTGCGATGATTTTGACTTGTCTTGCCCCGACTCATAGTGGTTTCCTTTTCCTTTTTCTTAATGCTGCTAGGTGGGTATCTGCGCGGAAGGGAGGGATGGAGAGAAGGACAGACGACCGGAGGAATGAACGAAATGGCTGGCTAGTGGGTTCGAGGGCAGGGGGACCGGGCTAGGGAGCTGGTGTGACTACCTTGCCGCCAACAAAGACAATCCCTGGGGAAAGATGTCCCCAGATGTTCTACAGCCGAGCATGGGAGTAAAGAGAGCAAGAACATAGCAGGTTCTCACGCACGAAGGGAGAAATTTTTATTTTGCTAATTATCATTATTAGTACTATTGTCATTTTCCAGAAGACGGGAGGAAAATGTATTGCTTCTCTTTAGTTGCCGCCTTTCTGTTGTTTAAACCCACAGAACTAAAGGGGAAAGCTGTGACTGGTATCTCTGAGGAGAGACGGGGAATCTTTTGTAATAGTCACTCTGATTTCTTTAGCGCTCCTAAGCCCAGAGATCGCTTTCCTCTCCACATTCCTGGGTGAGAGGGAGATCATTTTAAAAATCATTACCCACATGTTTCCAAGTGTCCGGGAGGTGTCCCAGTTTGTCCTTAAAAGGAATTGTTATTCTGAGTTAGCATTTATTTGTCCCTGGGTCAAATTATGTCCTTTTGAAGGAAGTGAGCCATTCCCTCCACATCTAAGAATAAGTTCTTTCTTGCACGACTAGTGTGAGCTGCCGAAGTCACACTAACATGTTTATGCCGTTGAAGAAAATTCTGTCGGTGAATCCCAGAAATGCCTAGAAGTAGAGAGGCTGACTTAGCAGTATTTGGACATTTTCACGCTTGACCCTAACAGGACAGGCTTCCTTCTGTCATTCAGAGGTTTTCCCACCTCTAAGTAAAGCAAGGAGAGGTTCTTTCTCTTGTGTCCGGAGGGGCTAGTCATTCATCAAACGGCAAGCCGCTTTTCCATCTGAGATACTGGGAAAGGAAAAGGAAGGAAAGAAGGAAGGAAGGAAGGAAGGAAGGAAGGAAGGAAGGAAGGAAGGAAGGAAGGAAGGAAGGAAAGAAGGAAGGAAGGAAGGAAGGAAGGGAGAGAAGAACGGGAGTAAGAGACAGAAGAAAAGAGCTAGAACGTGAGAACGAGAAAGTAAAAGAAAAAATCAGAGGGAAAAAGAAAGAAGAAAATAGGATAGGAAAAAGTAAGAAACAAGAAAAGAGCGAGAGAGTGAAATAAAAAGAGAAAGTAAGAGAAAGAAAATCTAAGGGAAGAAAATCAAAGAGAGAGAGAAGGGAGGGAGGGAGGACCCCACCTCAGTCAGTCAAAATGAGGGGTGCGTTAATACCCACTCCACACCAAAGGGGCATATTCAGGGAAAACAAATTCCCCCTTTTCTTCAGGGCTTATGGCAAAGAGAATTATGTAATTCTCCTTCCATTGCAGCCTTGTCTGTCGTCTGGAAAGGATTTTTATCCTGAGGAGGTGGCGAATTCCTGGAGGAGTCTTGGGGGAAGGAGTGTAGGTGGGGGTTCCAACAAGCTGTCACAAAATAGAGTATAATCGCTTGTATTACAGCCCCAAGGTCTTGGGACCTGAGACGTGGGAGGGTGTGCGCTTTTAATGTGTGTGCCTATTGTATCTTTGTATCTATGTGTACAGAGATGCTTGGGAGCTCTGGGGGTAATAGAAGAGATTGTAAGTCAGAAGACCTATGTTAAAATTCTGGTTCCATTTATCCTTATTTGTCGTATTACATAGGGAAAAGTCGTTTTGCCTCTCTGAGCCTCAGTTTCCTCCTCCATAAAATGGAAATAATGATAGTTTGCTTACCTCACAGAGTTGTTGGTAGGAAAGCACTTTGAAAAAGAAATGTCAGCTATTATTTTTACTATTATTATTATTATTATTTTCCCGCTGGAGTTGAGATAGAAACGGTCTGGGACAAGTCTATCCTACTACTATTCTTTTGCAATTTTCTATTTAATGTTCTTAGAATTGCTTTTATTATTATCATCGTTATATTTATGCAATGAATTAGCTAACTTTTCCCTAAATCCAGCATTCTAAAAATGCCGTCATCCCTGCCTTAGTTGGCGGGAAGGAGCACCTCTCCATTTCTGGTCAAGGGCTGAAAGTGGAGTTGATAGGAAAGGGTTAATTGAGCCCAGTCTATATTACTGTGCATAGTTCCACCGCCTCACCCCCAGCCCCACGGCCATTTTGCCCAGGTAAGAAGCACCCACCTCCGTGAATGGGGAAGGCAGGAGGGAATGTCGGGCGCTTTGATTTTTTTTTTTTTAAGGTGAAAAAAAAATAAGGGATTCTAGTGGTAGGGTGAATTTTTTCCAGATTGCCTGGCCTCGCGGCCGGGCTGCCTCCCCTCTGTGGCTGCCGCCTTATTGTGGCTCTAGAATGATGAAGGTGATTTGAAGTCACACATTCTCGGGGGCGTTTAGCGGCACATTCCTTTCCATGGAAGTGATTAGTACATGGAAAGCTTTCCTCTCCTCGTCCTCCACCGCACCTCCCCCCAGCCTTTCCTGCTCTGGGCTCCATGGCCGCCAGTTTCTTTTGTAAGGTTAAAACACCTTAGATACTAATTAAAACTCAGCCTTGTGGCCTGGCACCGAGGGCTAGGAAAAGAGGGATGCCGGCGCTTTCCCCTCCGTAGGGGAAAGGAGCAGGACCCAATGTGGGTAGTTAGGAGGGTTGAATCCCATGTTTAAAAAAAAAAAGGGGGGGGAGCGTGACTTTTGTCTTTCATCGGCGTGAAGTTGAAGTTGGTCATAATTACATCTCCGTTCCTAAGGTTTATAACGTGTTTTCTTCACTGCTACCTCAGAAAAGAGGGAATGTAAGGATTACATCCCTAATTTAGCCCAGGAGATTTAGGCAGGAAATTTCCTACGACTTTAGAAATAGATGGGGACCTTAGAGACTATCTCTTGCAATCTTCTCGCACCCCTTATTTTACTGACAAGGAAACAGGAGCCCAGAGAGATCAAGTGATTTGCCCAAGGTAACACAGTAGATGGCAGAGCCAAGATTCAAACCCAGGTTCTTGGACCCCAAATGCAATGTCTGTTCTTGGACAGCACACTGTAGAATCCAACCACAGAATCGGAGATGGAAGGGCAAGGTCTCTACTCTACCACTATCGAGGAATACTCCTCTGCAATGAACAAGTGTTCACTCAACCTCTACTTGGAAACCTCTAGTGATTCAGAGTTCTCTACCCAATGAGACAGTCCCTTGCACTTTGAACAGCTGTGGTTCTCAGTAAGTTTCTTTTTACAGACCCAGAAGACATTTGCCTCCCTGGAACACTTCTTCCGGTTGCTCTTTTTTTCCTCTAAGTCCAAGAAGGACAGTTTTTCAGTTTTGGGGAGTGACCCTGCTCCTCTTAATTTTTTCTCTTTCCAAGGCATTCCCAGTTCCTTCAAGCAGTTCCTAAATGGCATGATTTCTAGTCCCTTCTGTAACTGCCTAATGACGTGCTAAGGATCACAGAGCTAAGAACTGGCAGGTTCTGATCTCAAACAGAAGTCTGCTGACTCTTAAGGGCAGTACTCACAGGTAAAAATGGCCTCATTGATGACAGACTTCAGGGTATGTTATCAATGATGGTCATCAGTGGCCTGACCATGGACATTTCCCCAAGTATTTATCTCTTCCTCTACAACTGATCCCCATCCCCATGCCCTGGTGGCTGCCTCTTTTGGCTTTAATTCAGAGTCTAATCCAAGCTTCTCCCAGGTTCGAAGCTCTGGCTCCACAAACTAGGCAGAAATTAGTGGAAGTGAAGGAATGCTCGTCACTGGTGGCTCAGTATCATAGTCCTCTCTCAGGAGAGACTGCTGTGTTTGGTTTTGCAGAAATCACATTGAGAAGTCAGGGCTTGCAGCAAAGTGAGTGCCAGAAGGATGTGAGGCTGAGGCCAGGGACATTGCTCAGCTCCTGCCTTGGGCCAGGCAGATTCCTTAACCTGAAAGAGATCCAAAAAACAAGCTCCTTCTGGATCCCTAGATGCTAATTGACTTTCAAGAACCTTCCAAGGTCAACATCCCTCTAACTAACTTTGAGGGTCTGCTGGTTACTAAAGGCATAAAGTCGAATACACACCCTCTCATTCCTATTATTAGATATACAGTAATTCAGCACTATGGCCTCCTCAAACATTAAATTGAATTCCCCCAAGGAAGAAGATTAACTATCTATCCACATATAGATATGTGTATGTATGTCTTTTTGTGTATATATAAATGCATGGACGTTTCCTTTGAATATATTTATATTATTTCTTTGGTCTTTCCTGGGGGACTGTCCATTGAATTTTCCTCTGAAAATCCCTACTGTGTTTCATCCCACTTTCCCATGGTTCTGGGTGCTCAAACTAGCTGAAAAGCACTGTGGCATTCCTCAGACTGAATTTGGAGTTCTGTCCTTGTTTTTCCACTTGCTAACTGGCTAAATCTCTATCCCCTTCCCCTCCATCTGTAGAATAGGGATAATGAGACTGGTATCCTACCTTACAGGTTGTTGTGAGGCAGGCAAGTTATAAATCTGAAAGTACTATAGAAATATAAGGTAGATAAATGGATAAACAGACAGACAGATAACCATGGCCTACCCATGCTCAGAAAAAAAAAAAACAACATCCAAAAAGCCACCTATGGATTCCTCCGTCCTTGAGTACCAGCATCCCCATAGGACCTGAGGAACAAGCATCAGGTACTAATTTACAATGTAAAAGTATTCCCGATTCATGGTATGGAGGGGTTGTGGAGAAAAGAGCAGTTTAGGTCTGATGAGGGCTCCTTCTAAAATACCCCCCCAGATACAACTGGTAGAAAGAAGATTGACCTTGGAATCAGGACAGTTGGATTCCATTCTAGTTTCTGCCGATTACTAGCTATATGACTTTGAGCAAGTTGTTTCCTCTGAGTGAGCCTTCTTCATCTGTAACATAGGGATAATAATACACAATCTTCCTCAGATGATCATGATAAGGAGAGCACTTTAATAAAAACTGTAGAAATGTAAGTTGGGGTTTTAATAGGGATGTCCAGAAGAATCTATGGTGGCAGAGTAGTTTTGAGTCGCTGTTGCCTGAGGTGTGAAGTAACTTTCCAACCACCATTGCCTTTCACTCCTGGCACAAGCACTACGTCAAGCTAGGCCAGCCCCCTGTGGCTCTGAGTATCCTGTTCAGTAAGTGAAAGGGCAAATACAACTTAGCTCTGATTGTGGCTTGGGGTTTGGGGGCTTTGAAAAATTCAACTCCTCCTTCGACCTTGGTTAGTCTGAGGGTTAGGAAGATACATTCAATGACAGGAGCCATAACTTTCAATTTGTAGGATGCCACAATGAGACCTCAGCTTTTGGAGGGTGCAGGGGGAGGGGTCGACGAGCCATTTAAGAGCCCATTGTAAAGTGTCACTCAGGCAAGAATATATAAAAACACCCCACGACAGTGGTGTTGATGATCAGCCTTCCAGGCCAATCTTAGAGCTGAAACAAACCTTAGAATAAAGTATTGTGTATGCTAGAACAATGATTAGAAATTTTTAGAACCTTAGAACTGGAAGGTACTACAGGAAAAACAAAGTTAGGGCAAATATATATGATACATTGGAGCCCATTCCAGTTACAAATGTGGAAATAACATTGACAAGGAGAAAAACCTAAATTACATATATTTTATGGCCATTTTAGTAGGAAAAAAGTGTTTTAAAAAGTTTATTCAGGAAATAGAGGAAGTTAAGTGGTAGACATTTGCCATCTCATCAGCCAGTGGTGATCTCCATTCCTGTCATAAATGTCTTCTGTCATTTGATGCCAAAACCAACATGATTTTGTTCCCCAGTGGCCTATATGGGTTTTTTTTTGCAGTAAATGTTTATTTGTTAATAATATACTTTAAACAGCCCTGCCTTGACCTCAAGTCTCTTGAAGCATCCATCTTCCTCCAGAAAAATCTTTCAAAGTTTGTGTAATTTTTTAGGAGAAGGTGTAATTGATGGGACAGTGAAGGGCCCTGTGTTTGCTTTAACTACTGCAGCTGCGTGGATTAGCTGTTTATAAGGGCCCACTGTGCTGTGAATAGCGACTTTCTTAGATTTCAAGCCTGGTTGACAGCACTTCCTCAGGGTTCTTTACATTTGCTAGTTCTGATCAGTAAAAATAAATTTTTGTGCTGGCTCTTCCTTTGGTCCTTCCTTTCGAAATATTGTATCAGTTTCTATTGAGCTTCCTGATTTTACAGTAATTCTCTGTTTATTAGCCCTAGGTCATTAACCAAGAAAGGCATCAGTACTAGGCCAACTATGTAGATTCCTTATGGTGATCAAGAGTTTGGGATTGAATGTTGTTTTTTTTCTCCTAAAATTATAGCCCATAAATTGAAACCATGGAATCACCGAATCTTAGACACAGAGGATGTTAGGGCAGGAAGGAACTTTAGAACAAATTATATAAAAAACAAAGAACATAGAATGCCAGAGTGTAAAGGGAACTTAGAACATAGAACATACTATAGCACATAGAATATTAGAACTGGAACGAGCCTTAGAACACAAAACGTAAGCTGGAAGGAACCTTAGGACAAAAGATGTTAGAGCATAGATTAGAGACTTTTAGAAAACTGAAATAAAACTTAGCTCATGGAACATTATATCATACCCAGACTGTTATAGTTGGAAGGGACCTTTAAAAAATAAATTGTTAGCATTAAAAGGGAACTTAAAATAGGGAATCTTATATCATAGAAGATTGGAGGTCAAAACTGGAGAGTCCCTTAAAATATAGAGCATTGAATTTCAAAACTAGAATTAATCACCCAGTCCAACCTAACCCTTTCATTTTAGAGGGAAGGCAACAGAGACCAGGAGAGAAAAAAAATTATTTGCCTAACATCTCAGGGTCAGTTGTGATGGAATGGCTCCTGAATAGACATTGCTCTGGATTTTTAATGTGCTTCATGCTAATGCTCACATGAGGAGTCCCTTAGCCTGCACCAGGACTAAGAAGGATGAACAATTAATTTCCAGAAAGGTGTTTTTGAAAAGAAAGTCAGATGTCTGGAATTTGGCCTCCTGAAACAACAGTGACATTTGACCATTCCAACAATGAGGGTTTGTGAAGGTACTTGGGAGATGCTGAGAGCAGAGGTGATGAGCCGCTAAGCAGTGCCGCCCCCCTGGTAATCACAGTCCACTGCTCTGCTGACTTTGTGTTCAAGCTTCAGTTTGCAGCAGTTTGGCCCCAACATGGGCCAGGCCTTTCCCGCCTTTAAGGGGTTTTGCCTTGAAAATCGATAGGCTGAATTTTGTGCAACAAGACTACAACCCTAGCAATGACTGGGAGTGGGTGAGGGGCAGGAGGAGGAGCAGGGGCTCTCACAGGACATGTTGCTGGGTGTTGCAGTTTTTCTCTCCCTACATAGTATTTCAGCTGTGACTCTAGGGTTATCACGTGATTCAGTGATTGCCATAGTTACTCTGGCCAGGGCATAAATGTTCTGGGAGCCGAGAGAGGCTTTGTAGATGCAGGAAAGAGCTCAGCCCCAACCTTATAAGCTGCATTGGGGGGAAAAGATTGTCTGGCATTTCTGAGAGAAGTAAAACAATTGTTTATGGATACACTGATTCATAGAATTTTAGAGTTGGAAAGGGCTTTAGATTCTGGACTGTCAGGATATGGAATAATAGCATCGGGGGAGACCTAAACACATAAAGTGTTAAAGCGTTAGAAATGACTGGAGAACATAGAATGCTAGAACACAGAATGTGGAATGTTAGACTAGAACACAGAATTTTAGAATCTAGACCATAGGATGCCAGGGCTGAAAGGGACTTTAGAGATCAATTATTCCAACACCCTTTGTAGAGGAGGAAGCTAGGCAACACACCCTGTTCAATTCAGAACCAAAAACACTTCAAGTCTGAATATATTTTAAGCATGCTAATTTTTTTTCCTTGAAAAGGAATTGACAAACAAATCTAGATACTATAATTCTGGGTTGGGCTAACTCATTAATTCATTCACTAGTCAGGTATGAGTGCCTAATGTATTAAGTACTTATATGTATATTGTATATATATATATGTGTGTGTGTGTGTGTGTGTATGTGTGTATATATAGATATGGAGACAGAGAGACAGACAGAAAGACAGAGACAGAGAGAGACTCTAATGTCATGGAACTTACTTAGAACAGTTATCCACTCTGGGAACCTCAGTGATGAAGGCTGCAGGGATGCTGTTCATTTGGTCTCATTTTACTTTTCCTGACCTGTTCTGATGTTACCTGAAAGCAGCACTTTTGGCTTCGCTGACTTTAATGAAGATGGTGCCCAGTAAGTATTTAAGTTCTATCTTGATTGCCTTGAAGTTTTAGCTATAAGGCAGCAGGTAAGTTAGGAAGCAGAGCCGACACCTGCTGGATTTGCCCACCAGTTCAGGAAGGAGGCACCTGGCAATGGGAAGGTAGAAGGGTGGGAGATAGTGTGGTCAAGGAAGCATGGAGGTTAGCACTGAGCTCCCTGGAGAGAAACTGCTTTAGAAAAGCTGTAGCAGACAGAAAGGGAGCCAGGACCACTGGTAAGAATCAGCCTCTGTCCTTTAAAGTGCCCCTTTAGTGGGGATAGGACCTTTGGGGAGATGTGAAAAGGTTAGAATAACTTCTCCCTCCCTGGGGAACTAGTGCTTCCTGTGCTAGGGATCAGAGCAGAGGGCCAGAATCCTGCTGCTAATGGGGCAACGACAAGGCCCCGTTTCTTCCCATCCTCCCCCCTCTCCCTTTGCTAAGACCTTCTCCTCTTCCCTTCCTCCCTCCCTGCTCCTGCCTCTTCTGTCGTTACCACACACTGCCCCCCTCTCCACATACACACATACCCTCCTTTCTTCCTCCTTTTCTTTCCTTTCAGTCTGGATTCCCAGCTCAGGTTTAGAGTTTCAATAAACTCAGATGTGATTCAGGTGAATATTGAAGGCCGTGTTCTCTTGGCTCACCTTCCAAACTCCTGTAACTTTAACGAACGTTAGTATCCTCAGGGATTTTTGTTGTTGTTGGTCTTTGTCTCAGATTTTGAGACCTCAAATTCTAATGCAGTCATGTGGTCTATAATTTTTTTCTTCAATGTGAATTTTTCATTCAGAATTTAATTTTCTGAGAAGATTTGATTACCATCACAGGCATTGGGATATTGGGGGGTCAAGTGCTGGGCTTAGAATCAAAGGACCTGGATTCAAATCTTGGCTCTGTTACTAGCTATATAAACCTGGACAAGACATTTGCATTCCTTGAAGGGGCTAGACTGAATTACCTCTAATCAGTCAGTAAACAAGGGCCTACTATGATTCAGGCACTGAGGTTACAAATATAATAAACGAAACAATTCCTATTCAGAAGGAACTTATATTCTAACAGGGTAGATGACAAAGACATACATATGTCCAGAATAAATATGAAGAGAATAAATATAAATAAACACAAAGAGAATAAGTCTTCCAGTTCTGAAGCCTGTGCCCCTAGGAATTCCAGTTTGGGTACTGCTGGGACCTTAGGCAATCACCTTCCCTCTCTGGATTTCAGTATCTTTCTTTGCAGAATGAAGGGGTAGACTCGATGACCTCTCAGGTTCCTTCCCATGCCGAAATCCATTTTTCTATGTAGCCTATAGTTTATTTTCATATTTTGCAAAATGTCTGTTTATTTCAACTCCTTCCCCTGACTCTGGTCTGTTCTTATTGCAGTTTCCCAGCTATAAAAGAATCTCAGAAGATTCTTTGATTGTTCATTTTATTCAGCAGCTCCCCCCTGTGCCCCCCAAAAATGTAGCCAATTTTTCCTACTGCATTTATTAGGTCAGCATGGAAAGGGATACTGTGTCCCCACTGTGAGATTAGCATTTTAATTCAGGATCTGAGCAAACTAACACTAAACCCTGGTCAACATTCAGATGGTTCATATTTCCAGGTCATTTCACAAAGTGGAAAGTGAGCTGAGGTTTGATTATTGGGCAAACAAAAGACAGGGACTTCAGATGGAATCCTCTGCAGAATCCTTTGGGTAATGAATGTGATGCATGGAGAATCTCACAGATTGCGAACGTTGGAAAGGATTGCATAACATAGACTCCTAGAAGAGGAAGGAAATCTCAGAACATGCAAAGTCACAACAAAATGTGAGAGCTGGAAAAAAAAATCTTAAAATCTAGAGAGTAGGAGCTGAGAGGGATGTTAGAACTGAGAGTGTTCCATCTGGAAGGAACCTTAGAAAAGATGATGTCAGAGTCAGATCTTTAGAATGTAGAACTTTCTGAGCTAAAAGGGGCTGTCCAGACAACTCACCTACAGCTTCTTAATCCTTTTTTGGGCCATGGACCCCTTTGACAGAGTTGTGAAACCTATGAACCCTTTCTCAGAATAACAGCAGTGTTTTTTTTAAATAACAATGGAAAGAAATGCTAGATTCTAGGAAAATTTTTTGAAAATACATATGTATTTTTTTCACTATCCAAGTTTTGCAGATCTTGAACCCAAGTTAAGAACTCTTGCTTGAGCTTGACCGCCTCCATTTATAGAGGTGGAAAGACTGCCTAAGCTTAAAAACATAGTCATCGGTAGAGCTAAGACTCAAACCCAGGCCTTCTGATTTTAATAAGGTCATTGAGCTACCCACTATCCCTAGCTCTCTTCACTCTCTCCATCACAGCTTATGGTTAGACTACTTATTCTCTTCCCACCAAGCCCTTCTCTTTTTTGACATATCTAATTTTTGCAGGTTTGGTCATTCATGATTTTCGATTTATTAGATATTAAGATTTCATTTTGGGGAGAAGGAAGATAAGATGCTGAACTGTATTTTTAAAAAATGTTTATCAATTCACTCTGATATTCTTTTTTTAATTAAATTAATTTTGTTACATTTTAAGTTCTAAGTTGTCTCCCTTCCTCCCACCCTGCACTAGAGAAGGCCGCTATTTGAACATGTATGTGTGTGTATATATATACACATACACACTTACATAATACGTAATACATATATAGACACATACATATGTAAAACCATACTATGCCCATTTCTGTTTATCAGTTGTTGTTTTTTTTTTTTTTTTACGCAGAGATAGATAGCATCTTACTTTATAGGTCCTTTGTAGTTGATTTGAATATTTTAGTACTCAAGATAGCTTAGTGGTTCACAGTTATTCTTTGAACAGTATTGCTGTTATTGTATCCAACATTGTCTCATTTCTGCTCCTTTCATTCTTCATTATTTCATGCAGGTATTTCCATGTTTTTCTAAAACCAACCTGCTCATCATTTTTTTTTTACAGCACAGTAGTATTCCATCACTCTAATATTCTTAACAGACTTGTATGTGTAAAGATTCTAACAAAGACAGTTTAGAGGGATTAAAAAAAAACCTAAAACCTGTTTCTATCCACTAGTTGGTGCTTAAATGCCTCTTAAACTTCAGCGTTATCCAACAGCAACAGAGTTAAATGGGCAGAAAAAAGGGGGAGGAGAAGAATAGTGTTGGGCAATTAAATGTAACTTTTCATTATCCAAAGGATTTTTGCTGGTTTTATCTTCTAATAAGATTATGTCAGGAACACAAGTACCTAGAAGCATGCTGACTGACAGGCTCCTGTACTTTCATCAGCCACTGTGACACTAAAACCTTGGGGTCTTTTGTCCGATAGAGTGAACTGACGGAAACTTGCCATCCTAATCCCCTTATTCATGTCAAGCATAGAAAAGAAGTCCTGCTTAGATGGTACCTTACAACAGTGTCCCCTCCACCCCTTGAAGGCTCTACTACAATGGATATCTTGTGCATCTGGGACATGGCCAGGCCTGGGCCCAGGCCCCAGAGCCAGCCATGAGGCAGAGCAGGGTGAAGTGGAAGATGTTGAGTGTCTTGGAATCGGAGCCTTAGAGCTTCAGGCCCAAGTGTGGCTTGGTGACCCTGGACAAGTAACTTCATCTCTGTGGGTTTCAGTTTCCTCATCTATAAAACTGGAATCATGTTTTCACTACCTATCTCATAAACAAAAAGTGCTTTAGAAAGTGCTATAGAAAAGGATTGGGCAGTTAGGTAACAGGGTAGATGAAAAATTGGGCCTGAAGTTAGAAGGACCTCAGTTCAAATTTGGCCTCACACACTTACTAACTGTGTGACCCTGGGCAAGTCACTTAACCTCATCTGCCTCAGTTTCCTCATCTGTAAAATGAACTGGAGAAGGAAATGGCAAACCACTCCAGCATCTTTGTCAAGAAGACCCCAAATAGGGTCATGAAGAGTCAGAAATGACTGAATAATGAAAACAACAAATAGAAAAGGAAGCTGATCATGTTATTAACTTGTCTCTTTCATCTCTGATGGAGTTCAGATAAAAACTAGTCCTGGGACAAGTCTCTATTCTTCTTTTATATTTAATATAATATGGATTTTTATGTTGGTGGGTAAATTAACATCCTTTGGTAATTGGATGAAAGTATCTATATAATTATATTGATTATTACTAGTTGTATAAAATATGTACGGTCTGTGTTTCAGCTACCTTATCTGAAAAATGGGAATTGAACAATACTTCTATTACACACCTCACAAAACTCTTATGACTGTGTATAAACCTTAAAGCATTGTGGTAATAGGAGTAGTCATTATCACAGTTTATCCTTGGGCAAATTACAAACCATAAAACTGAAAAGGAACCTTAAAGATCATCTGGCCCAATCCTCTCATTTTATAGATTGAGAAACGGAGGCTCAGAGAGGAAAGTGACTTGTTCAAGGGTCATAGGATCGTAGATCTAAAACCAGAAGGAACTTCAGGCTCCATCCTGTCTAGTCACATAACTACTAAGTAGCAGAGTTGGTCAGAATTTGAACCCAAGTCCTCAACCTCAAATCTTCCCATTATACCATATTGTTGTTGTTGTGGCAGTTTCAGTTTTGAGTTGTTTCAGTAATATCTGATTCATTGTGACCCAATGTGGGGTTTTCTTGGCAAAGATACTGGAGTGGTTTGCCATTTCCTTGTCCAGCTCATTTTACAGATGAGGAAATTGAAGCAAAAAGAGTTAAATGACTTGCTCGGGGTCACATTGATAGAAAGTGTCTGATGTCATATTTGAGCTCAAGTCTTTCTGACTCCAGGCCCAGCACTTCATCCATTGTAACACCTAGCTGCCCTATAACCACATACATTCACTTAACCAAGCCAGTTTCCTCTGATGGAAAATAGATCAAATACTTCTACTTCCTACATATAGGTTTGCTGGGAGGAAAAGCATTGCAAACCTCAAAACACTATAGAAATCTTAGTTATTTATTATTATTGTTAAGACAACAAACATTTCCAAGTCAGCTGACACCATGTAATGTCTACAGTTTCCTTTGATATGTGTTCCTAGATATGAATGAGGCCTAGTTGGGGTGAAGATTCTTCTTCCCAACTAAAGATTTAGAGTAGTAGCTTGAGAAATCCTCTGAAAGCTGTCCCTGACACCTTAGAGTTCAGTTGTATTTGTTTAGAAGGGAGAAAGTAGGGTAAACAAAGACAGAGAGTTCCCCCAATAGCCCAATTTCTTCTCACTTCCTTGTTTTCCTCCACCCCCAGATCTGATCCTTCCCTTTGATTACCAGAAAGCCATTTTCTGGGAGGGCTAGCTCTGGATGGCTTACAGGTCCTTAAGTTCCCACATTAAATAGATTTGACAAATGCATTTGGGTGGGTGTGGGAAATGGGGAGATGAAGGAGAAAGCTTTCAGGAAGAACCCCCTAAACTCGACCAATCCGGAGTTTGCTGTAATTATTAATCGGTTTGTTCATTCCAGGGATTAAAAAGTGGACTTTCACACGTAGAGTTAAAAGAACAAATCTCTGTAGACTTTGAGGCTAGCGTCATGGAAGTCACCATTTCATCTCAGTCATGGTTCCTCTGCTTTCCTAGCTCCAGTCCCTTTCTGAGTAGCCTGAATTCCTTTGTGCACATCCCTGTGGTAACCCTTTCCAACTAGTGCTTCCCTGGGGCGATTTATTTACTTGTTCAACTGTTTGGAAGTCTGTTAGTCTAAAGATCAGATGCACTGAAACAAATCTTATTACTTGAACCAGCCCTTGCAAATTCTTCTCTCTTTATTGACTACTCTTCATCTAGAACTAATGCACGGGGAGCAGGTGGGACATAGGGGGAGTTTCACCCCTCCGATGGACCTCGAGCAAGTCTAAATCTTTTTTTTTTCTTAGATAATGTGGGAAGCCACAAGTATTTGAAATGCTACTCCTTCTCCCCATCGACATATTGTCCAGTTTTTAAAAGTGTATATAGGCAGGAGGTAGAAATCACACCCTCCCTTTAAAAAAGTTATTTTTTATTAAAATCTAAAAAGATTTCAGTTGGTGTCTGCAACTTAGAAGGGCACTTCTAAATAAAAATCAAAGCCAACAAGCCTCCATTCATAGTTTCTTCTATGGAAAGATCTAAAAGGAAGAGTTGGAGTGCTAAGGTTGAGCATGATTTAAAAAAAAAGATTCAATAAAATATTGGAAAATATTTGGAAGACTTCTCTGAATATGAGATCCTGTTTGGGCTCTTGACTCTGCTTACATATTATTACTATTATCACGAATAATAATAACCATAACGATAACTTGCATTCCTAGTTTCTTGCATTAAAGGGATTGTAGATAGCTCCTTTAGTTTTCTTCCTAGTGTTAACTTTCAATTGTCTGGTTTCAGGGATGCTACTCTGTATTTTTAAACACATTATTTTCAGACAGTTGGTCACTGCTGCCCAATGCTAATGATGCACTGAAAGGTTTACAACTTATTCTCCTTGTAAGGATACTACCCCCATTTTATAGATGAAGAGACTTGCCAGGAGAAAGGAAGTGACTTGCTCAGGGTCACAGCAAGTATCACAGTCCCTAATTTGCAGTTCAGGGGATTGAGATTTCCAGAGATTAAAGTTGGCTGTCCTATGGGTCATTAAACTAATAGGTACGGGAGCTGTTCTTTCTAAGAAGGTTCTCTGACCAGTACTGAGCAGGACTTCACAAACTTCATTTTATCACACTGCCAGCATTTCCAGTCAATGTCCTAATACATATAGGGTGATTAAATTTTTTTTCTGTTTTTTTTTTCTGCTGCAGTCCCAGCTCTATATATCTGGAATATTCAACCCAATGGCCCAGCAGTCAATACAGGGGATATTTCATCCTATCAGTTTATTTGCTCATGGTTTTAAAAGAACAAGAGGCTTTGACTCTTTCAGGCTGGGTTCCTTTAGGGAGACACTCAAGCCTGGCTGTTCCTCCTCCTTAAAACTCCTAGTGTTTGACATTTGAAACTTCTCTGCTCTCTGCTGTCCCCCCTTTCGGATGGAGAGGCAGTAATTCATGGGAAAAAGGGACTGTGAGCAGGATGTCACATAATAAAAACTAACAGGTCTGTTTTATTAGAAACTAGATGATGCAGTGTGTTCTGCATCTATCAAAGGCAACCAGAACCTAGACCCAGGGGACGAACCAAAGGCCTCTACACTATAGCCCCATCTAACCAAATTCTCTTTCCCCATCTGCCCTTCTGCAAACAGGAGGCTTAGTAAACACAGAACATTAAATGGGTGGAGGGAGAGAGAAGGAAAGAGACTTTTCCCCCTAGGAACACTTGATACCAACTTTGTTTTTTTGGCAAGGAAAATAACTCTTGTTTGGAGAGGGGGGAGAAGGGGAAAAGAGAGAGAGACAGAGAGGGAGAGGGGAGAGCAAGAAAAAAAAACTTTCGGGATTAAATTTCAGTGCCTCTATCCCAACCCCCCACCAAAACTGAAATGATTTGTGAGCAAGGGTCTGTGACCCAGCAAGGCATCAAAAAGAATTGCAGGGAAACATTTAGAGTTCAGAGGGACAGTGGGCAGAGATGGCCTGCGGAAGACAATGCAGATGTTTCAGATCAGGAAGGCCCTGGTGATGACAAGAAAGTGCTGTGGCAGAGATATAGCTACTTGGCTCTCATCTATTTTAATTCCCTTCTCCCCTCTACGATCCCAGTTGGGGCCAGAAGATGCCAGGATTTAGAAGTTTAAATCTGAATTGTGTACCCCCCCCTTTTTCCCTCCCACCCAGTCTGTCTGCCGAATTTAGGGAGGTTGATCACCCTTGTATGGATGAGTCTCCAAGGGTCATCTCTGTAACGATCATGGGGGTCAGCAGTGGGGGTGTAATGGACACAGCAAGGGATTGGGATTCATAAAGTAGAAGGCAAGAAGTTTCTTTTCAGTTCTGATACAAACTGCCTGTTTGATAAGCAAATCACCTACTCACTGTGGGCCGTGGTTTCCTAATATCGAAAATTAGGGGATTGGATTATATGATCTCCAAGGTCCTTTCCAGTTCTGACATTGCATGTTTGAAGATTCCTGTCAGCTCGGAACGCTGTGATCAGTGAACTGAAAGAGAGGTGAATTTTTTATGCGTTTTTTCTTGGGGGGGGGGGAGGGGAGGAAGTGTAGTTCTATTCAGGAATCAGGCCAGATAAACGTTGTCCTCGCCCTGGATTAGGGCTCACCATCATATGCGGGTTTGGAAGCCCTGCCCGGTGTGCAGTAACCACCTGGGTTGGGGTAAAGGGGGAGACAAACTCAACTGTGGAGAGCAGAAAATCGATTAGGGTCTAGGACGAGATGTTAATTTGGGAGGCCGCCAGAGAAGGAGGGTGGGCAAGCTGCAGAGTGGGGCACCCATTGAGTGTCGGGGTGCCGGGACCTTTAATGGCCCTAAGAAGAAGGATGAATGAGTCGCTCGCCCCAAGCGGGGACTGAGAGCGCAGCCTGGAGTTGAGTGGGGGCAAGGCGGGTGCTGGAGCCGGGTCCCTCCTCCGGTTACCAAGGCTTGGGGTACTATCTCTTCCTGGAGAGACGCAGGGGTCCGGGGAGAGAGGGAGGGCGAGAAGGAGAGGGGAGCCGGAAAATCTCAGTCTGGAATCGTCCTCTCCATAACCCCTCATCCCAACCTGGGGCCCAGGGTGACCAGGGGAAAGGGGTGCCTAGGTTTGCTTCTGCGTGTGAATCTGTGTTTGTGTGTGTGCACGGGGGGGGGGGGAGAAGGGGTGTCGTTTGTGTTTACCAGTGAGTATCAGTATGCAGACGTAGCTCTCTGAATGAATGCGTGCCGTGTGTGTACATATAAATGTCCATGTACCTGTGTACGAAGATGAGTCTATCAGAGTATACCTATCCTTGTGTCAGAGTTCGTATGCGTCTTTGTGTTCTAGTGAGCTTGTGTATTTGCCTGCGGAACGTGTGTGCCTTTGTATGTACCTGTGAGGGCGTGTGGCTGGGTGATCGTGTGTTCTTGTGTGCCTCGGAATGAGCTTTGACGTTTGGTCTCGGGGCAGCGGGAGCTCGAAGTGCGGTGTCAGTATTCCAAGGCTCTGTACCAACGTGAGTTAGGGCGCAGCTTTCGATCTCCCGAAACAGAGCCGGGCCCTTTCGGCTCGGAAAAGGCCGCACGAGTTTTGCTAGAACCGCCGTCATTTTAAAGCTGAAATCAAAATAGTTGGAGTATTTCTGCCAGCTAGGAAAGTGAGATGATACACGTTTCTCCTTCAGCGACCAGACCCTGAGGCAAACAAGAAATATCTTCCTCCTCCTCCTCCTCGTCCTCCTGCGTCTCTTCTTTCTCCTCTCTTTTTTCTATTCCCTCCTTCCTCTCCCTTTTCCTACTTTCATTTTCCCTCTTCTTTCATGTCTTTCCTTTCTTCTCTTCCTCTTCTTCTTACTTTGGGCACAGTTCCCTCCCTCCCCCATCCTCTTTCTCTTACAAAAGGAAAAGGGGAAACCCTATGAACAAGAACCAGTTCTCATAACCTTTTCGCAAAGTGAATTCCAGGGCAAGGAAAGGAAACTTCAGAAAACTTGAACCCCAGAAACCAAGCTCAAGAGGTTGTGGGTGGGAAGAAAGAAGGGAATAGACAAGAAGGAAACATAGATGCTGAGGCATTGCTCCCAAATGGCTGATAATGGACCCCATCCTGAAGGGTGATCATAACTGAACCAGGATCCAAGAGCAGCAGTCTGGTTCCCTGCCCTCTTTCCATTCCAAAACTACCAGCCTCCTCCCCATTTGGGGCCTAGACTCTGGCCTAGGTCTCAGGACCATAGGGAAGGAATGGTATTGACTCTGACCCACAAGCAAGCATTAGATGAGGATCCCTGGGCTCCTTATCGACTTCTGCCATTCCCATACCCCCATCAGTCTTTTGGGGGAGAAGCCAAGACTCCTAGTTTCTAGGCCTTTCCCTTTATAACTCTGTATGATCAGGAATTAGTCACTCTCCTTGTCTGCTAAATTAAGAGGAGAGAGAGTTCACTTTTCCTCAGATGGAGCCCTGGCCTCCCTCTGCACACCCCCTCCCCCCCAGCTGCTGGGTCTTTAGGCTAAATGGGGACAGTCTCCCATACCACCTGCCTCCCTCTCCCCCTGTATCTGCAACCCCAGAGAAAAGGTTTCTGCCTCCTCCCATTCATTCCCCTTTGGTGAGGACCCTGGGAACAATGAGGCAATGTGACTTCTCCCCTCCCTCAGGAGCTCCCAGTGGGATTCCTGTGAGTGGTTGGGAAGTTTCTGTGTATTTTTCTCCTGCCTTTTGGTGACTATGTGCGTTGCTTATGCCCAGATGGGACTGGAAGGCCTCTGGAGTCTCTTTCAACTCTGAGATTCTGTACTTCTTTGTCATAAAATCATAAGCTGTCAGAGCAGGAAGGGACCTTCAGAAGATAGGATGTTAGAATATAGATCATCAAAGCCAAAAGGTACCTCATAGAATATAGAATAGAATAATAGAGCTGAAGAATAATATAGAACATAGAATAATAGAGCTGAAGAGCTTTGAATACAGGATGTTAAAATGGAAAGAACCCTTAGAACACAAAATGTTTAAGCTAGAAGGGAGCTGAGAACATAGAATGTTAGGATTCGGGGTATCCTTAGAAGCTGGAATATAAGAACTGGAAATGATCCGTGCTTATTATAAAGGACACCAAACATCAAAGCCAGAAAGTCTCTTAGAACATAAATTGTCAGAATTTAGAACCATAGAACATTGGTACAAAGAGACACTTTAGAGATTATCTAATTCATCTCCATTTTACAGATGGGGACATTGAAGGACATAGAAATGAAGTGACTAGTCCAAGATCATTCATCCATTTAGAGGCAAAGCCTTAAGTTGAAGTCTCTTGACTCCCAATCTTTTTTTACACTGTACCACATTGCTCAACATGCTTTTGTGCATGTGTGTGAGTATATGTGTGCATGGGAGAGAGAGGGGTTGTGATGTGAACATCTTTGGACCAAATTCCCCCAGGCCAAAGAGCTTTCTTTGGGAAGCTGAGTCCAGGGAACTGTTATCATTGTAAAATTATATAGGCTTGAAACCTAGTCATCTTCTAGTTCAACTCATTCATTTTACAAATGTGGAAACTGAGGCTCAGGAAGAGATTAAGTTACCCAGCTAGTTAGTGGCAGATCACAAATAGAATGTGCAAGTCTCTTTCCTCCCATTTTACCATATTTTGCTGCTTTCCAAGACTCTTTTGTGGCTATAGTCTCAAAACTTTACTGGGGCTATCCTCAATAAGGATATGGAGTCATGTGTTCTGGTGAAGTATAGATTTAGAGCAGCAGCAGGATGCAGTGAAAAGTTGATTGACTTGCCTCAGCCATGCGACAGCATATATTATTATATGCTCATAATTCTGCATATTTAAGATTTGCAAAGGATTTTCTATACAAGGACCCTATGAGATAGGTAGACCATTTTACAGGTGAGGAAATTGAGGCTCAAAGGGGGGAAATGATGTGTTGGAGTCAACAAGCTGGTAAGCCAGGATTTCAGCTAGGTCCTTCCTGATCCCAGGTCCAGTGTATTTTCACTCGCCTTCCTTGCCCCACTCTATAGTTCTGAAAATTTTCTTGGTTGTTTGTCAGTTAAGGTCTAGGCACCTTCCTTTTCACATCTTATATGGCATTTTATTGACATCTCTTTACTATAAGGTTTAAAGCTAGAATGGACTTAAGAAATCATCTAATCCATCCCCTTCATTTTAGAAATGACAAAATTGAGACTCAGAGATGTCAGATGACTTGCCCAAAGTCACAGAACTAATAAGTAGCCAAGTCAGGATCTGAATTGATGCCTTCTTATTTTAAATTACATGTTCTTTCCACTATGTTTATCATATAACATTGTGTATTCTAAATATCTGTGTTGGTGTTAGAGAATCATTGATTTAGAATTGGAAGGAAACCCAGAGATTCAACCCCCTCATTTTATAAAGGAGGAAATTTAACTTAGATAGATTCAATGACTTGTCTGAGGTCATATAGCTGGTAAGTAGCAGGGCCAGGATTTAAACCCAAGGCTTCTAAATCTGCTAATCTTTCCACTGCACTGAGCTCCAAAACTCTAGAGCAGTAGGAGTTTTACACACATATTCACTGAATAGAATAAAATTGAACAGAGTATCCCATAATCCATCTACCCCTCCCTGTGTGCCAGAATATCAAGAGGGACAGGTTTTACTCCTTCCCTATCCCTGAGCTTAGCTGGGGGAAATGGTGGGGGAGGGGTGGGGAGCACAGAGGGATTTCAGGTCACAGTGGGGGCAGCTGCTTCCTTTATAGGATCATAGGATTTAGAGCTGAAAGAACACTTAGGGATCTTCTAATCTAACCTCATTTTACAGATGAGGAAACTGAGCCTCAGGAGAGGACATGACTTACCCAATGTCATACAGGTCAGCACACAGCAGAGTGGAGATTTGAATCCAGATCCTCTGACTCAAAATCACTCTAACTTTTAACCCCAAATTTCCCAAGAGACCTGAGCTCTCAGGCCCTGCCTAGTGACTTCTCTCTAAGAACCCTACCTTAAGAGCATCAGCTAGTTGACTGGATCATATATGCAGGAGAAACACATCTGCCCTCTACATGTTGGCGACCAAGTCCCATATATTTTGTTGGGGTAGGAGTAGGCATTGTTATCATACTTGCTCTGGAGTCAGTGGACTGATGCTCACTTACTACCCTGGGGACTAGCAACCTCCCTCTGCCTAAGTTTCTGCATCTGTAAAATGAGCTGCTTAAATTAGGTGACCTCTGAAGCCCCTTCCAATTTTTTGATCTATGATTCCTATGATCAACCCCTCTTGAAGGATATTTTTCCATTGCAACAAATCTGACAACATCCCCAAAGCTTTCAAGAGGCCAAACACACAGATTATGACCAGAATGTTTACCTGGAAGCTTGAGGTCTGTGTACTCATTTATTTCTCTTTTTCTGTTTCTGTCTTTGTTTTGCTTCCTCTCTCTCCCTCCTTCCTTCCTTCTTTTCTGTCTTTTTCTTCTTCTCTCTTCTTTTCACACTCTTCTCCTTCAGTCTCTCTTTCCCTCCCTTCTTCCTTTATCTTTCTTTTCTCTGTCTCTCTTCATATTCTTCTCAGTCCCTCTTTCTCTTTCCTTTTCTCTTCTTTCTCCCTTTTCTCTCTTTCTCTTCCTCTCGTTATATCACTCTCTCTCTCTCTCCCTGCTCCCTCCCCCCTTACAGAGATCTAAAGCAAAATTAATTACAATGGCTTGACTGATAGATCCTCTGTCAGAGTCCGCTTCTAATCCTTATTAACATTCTCTAAAGTCATGCATGAAATATGACTTTTGCACCACACTTTATGGCATATGGTTCTTCTTTCCAGTGTCGTTCACAACCTCCCTCCAACCCTAGCTGCTCCTCATTCTTCTGCTTTGGGTTTAAAGTTTGCCACTACCTCAAAAGCTGAGGCTGCTTCCAGTACAGTTGGGGATGGGGAGAGTGGTTGGTGGGGGTGGGAGGGAGGGGGCAGCATAAATGACACTTCTCTGTTCACAGACACAAATTGCTCCCGCTGATTTCACTTTGAATGGCTTCCCCATCATGTTTTTATTAAAAGGCCCAGCATATTTACTCTTGATAAGTGTCTTCAATTAAGTCTGAGAAGGGTCCCTTTTCTCTAGCGGTATGTAAAGAAAATAGTTGTTATGACCGCAGAATTATGGGCAAAACCTGGTTCTAGTAAAGTCCTTCTTCGTGTAACCGCCACAGCACGAAGGGTGCTTTTCCAAGTAAGCTTTCCAACTGCTAGATAAACAGACCCGAAGTCTTCACTCCTGAACCATCCTCCCCCCCTCCTTGGTGTCTGGGCCAATTTCCCGACTTCTAGCAAATCCACACCCCCCCCATCCCTACCCCCTTCACTCAGTACAGAACTGCAACTTCCTGTAACTTTATGTTTAAGATAATAACTAATGGTTTCATAGGATGTGAAATCAAGAGCTAGACAACTGGTCAAGTTGAAATTGTGCTGACAGGTCTGGCTAACTTGATGTTCGACCTTGGGCAAGTGACTCTTCTCTGGGCCTCAGTTTCCTCATCTGTAAAATGATGGGAGTTAGACTGGATCACTTCTAAGGCCCTTTCTAACTTTAAATAAGATAATCTACAGAAAACAGTTCATAAACCTCATAATATCATATGACTGTTCGTTCTTATTTTTGTTATTCATATAAGAGATGAGAAATCACCCCCACTCCCAGAAGAACTGAATAAGAAATTGATTAGTCATGATGGTGGGGACTGTTCCCCACCGCCTTTGGTTAACTTCCCTGGCAATGAGGATCATATGATTTAGAGATGGAAAAAGCCTTAGAGACCATTTAGTCCAAATACCCTCATTTTTGTGTGTTTGTGATTCTCTGAACTTGTATAATATTGTGTTTGTCTTAACTCACTTTTAAACTGTTAGCTTTATGAAGGTAGAGAACACATCTTTCCCAAACTTTGTATTTCCCCCAAGTGACCCACAGTGCTGTGCATACAAGAGGAAATTAATTTTTTAATTTTTAAAAATTTATTATTTATTTCTTTTTAACATTATTTTAAATTTTGAATTCCAAATCTTCTCCCTTCTTTCAGTCCCTCTCCCACTCATTGAACAGGCAAATAATATAATATCAATTATACATGAGAAATTGTGCACAACATACAAAAGTCTGTTATGTTGTATTGTAATTACTGATGAGGAAACTGAGGCCAGGAGAGGTTAAGTGGAACAGATATGCTAATAGAAATGTCTCAAAACACACAGGTTAAACAGTGCAACATCCAGACCTAGCCCTTCCCGGAATGGGAGTTCTACCAGGAATTCTTCAGAAATGACAGACCAGGGGATGAAGATAACCATCATAGAGGCTATTTAGTACCATAAGGTTTACAAAGTACTTTCCTCACAAAAGTCCCATAAGGTGGGTAGTACAAGGATTATTGTTCCCATTTTACAATAGAGAAAACAGAAGTTCATATAAGTAAGCAGAGTGCTCTGAGCCCTGGATAGTTTAACAAAGCTTGCCCAGCAATGTATCCATAGTGTCAAAGCAGGGCTCTGATCTTGGGACACTAAGAGCAGGGCTCTTTCTACAGCAAATCAATAATCCATGGAGACAAGAGGATCAGTGCTTGAGTCTTAGGGTAATTCTGGAGTGACCCTTGGCTTGAATCTCGCCTCTAACACTAATGAATTATAATCTTTGGGACTCAGTTTCCTTACCTGTAAAATGACAGACTTGGACTAGATGGCTTCTGAGATCCCTCCCAGCTCTAGACTAACCAATCAGTAAACATTTATTAAGTGCCTTCAATGTCCTAGATACTGTGCTAGGAGTTAAGTATAGAAAGAGAGGCAAAGGATATAGTCTTGGCTCTCAAGCAGCTTATAGTTCAATGGGGATAAGTTTTCAGAGGTGTTATTCCAATGTCTATGGGAAAGAAAAGTTGAGGCAAACTGATACATTTTCACAAGGACAAAGAATTAGGAAAGGGCTTCTGATGAGCCTTGTTTTTACAGATCCTATGGAGTCACCCCCCCCCCCCACCATCCATATGCCCTCTAGGATGAAATGGTATCTGGGAAAGAAGTTTCTTGACCTTCCCTTTTCTCCCCACCCCCCACCCATACCCTTTATAATGTTGGGTCAGGTTGGAATCATGCCTCATTTTGGCTTTAGCAGCACCTGGTCAGGGTTGCTTACCCACTTGCTTTTCTCTGGATGGGAGAATTGGACCAAGCACTAACCCACAGAGAGCCAAGAAACTTCTGACTCCAGAAGACTGGAGGTATTTTATGAATTCTGTGGTTTGTAGGCAGATATATTTCTCATATTAGTTATTGTTGTATTATAGCTCTCTACCTTGGTGTCTGATCATCCTACTGGACTGTGAGCTTCATGAGGGCAGGGACCATGCTGAATTCTCTTTCTCTCTCTAGAGCCAAGCAGGGACTTCCAAACCCAGTATAGCTTCATAAAGCTTTAAGAATGGACGAGTGAATAAGCGATGGAGGGTACTGAAGTGTAAGTGAGGCAATCCATTTTGACAAGGAATTTGTTGTTCCGTCCTGACCAAGTCATTTTACTACAAAGTAAGTCAGTTTCACCCTGTATAAAATGAGGGTAGAGGGATGGCACAATAGACAGAGTGCTGGATCTAGAGTCAGGAAGACTTATCTATGTGAGTTCAAATCTGGGCTCAGATACTTACTAGCTGTGTGACCCTGGGAAAGTCACTTAACCCTGCTTTCCTCAGTTTCCTCATCTGTAAAATGAGCTGGAGAAGGAACTGACAAATCTCTCCAGTGTCTTGGCCAAGAAAACACCAAATAGGGTCACATAGAGTCAGACATGGTTGAGAAGATGACTAAACCACAAAAAGTGGGGTAGTAGGGAGGATAGACTCAATGAACACATACTCTGGTATTTTCCAGCCCTGAGATTCTATACTAATAAAGAGACCTGACTCCCTTCTCCAGAGAGAGAAAACTGCTTCTTTTGTGGCTTAGAACTGGGGAGGTAATCTTTTTTGCAAGACTTCAGCGTCCTTCATTGTGACACTGGGAAGGTTAGTTGTGAGATTCTGAAGTCAGAAAAGCTGGGTTCAGATTCCAGTTCACCATTTATTATTTGTGTGACTTTGAATGTCCCTTGTCCTTGTTGTTGTTGTCCAGTTATGTTTGACTCTTCGTGTTTTCTTGGCAAAGATACTGGAGTGGTTAGCCATTTCTTTCTCCAGATCATTTTACATGAGGAAACTGAGGCACACAGACTTAAATGACTTACCCAGGGTCATATAGCTAGTAAGTGTCTGAGGCTGGATTTTAACTTGGGTCTTCCTTTCTTCAGGCCCAATGCTCTATCCACTGTGCCACCTACCTGTCTATCCCTTTTCTTTGCCTTACCTCAGTTTCTTTTTTTTTGGAGGGGGGAAGGTGGAGCAATTGGGGCTAAGTGACTTGCCCAAGGTCACACGTCTAGTTTTGTGTTAAGTGTCTGAGGCTGGATTTGAACTCAGGTCCTCCAGACTCCAGGGCTGGTGTTCTATTCATTGACTCACCTAGCTGCCCCCTTACCTCACTTTCTTCTAAAAATGAGGGCACTGGGTTTAGATGGTCTCTCTGGTCCCTTCCAGCTCATTTATCCTCTCAGTTCCTTGCCACCCCTGACATAGTCTAGTACCCTATGTCCTAAGGTCCTTTCCAGCTCCAACATTCTATGTTCCAAGGGTTTTCCAGCTGTCTAATCCTATGATTCCATACGCATCCCACCCCACTTTGCTCTCTATTGAAACCTTTGTTAGAACAGATAGATGAGCCTGGAGTAGGGAAGACCAGAGTTTAGACCCCGACTGGACTCTTACTAGCTCTGTGACCTTGGGCAAGTGAATTAACCTGTTTTCCTCACTTTTCTCAGCTGTAAATTGGGGATAATAATAGCACCTACCTACCAGCGTCCTTGTAAGGATAAAATGAGATATTTGCAAAGCACTTGGCACAGTGTCTGGCACATAGTAGGCTTTTTATAAATGCTAGCTATTTGATTTTTCTCATCAGCATTATCATCATCTTTGTGCTGTTTGGGAGTGCCTCAGAAGGAATGGGAGATGAGGCTCTGAAGCCACGTGAGGAGACGAATCATTTGTCAGGAAGCTGAGAGCCAGCCGTGCCCTAGAGCTAGCAACAGACCATACATAGCACACCAAGGGCCCAAACAGTCTGAAATGGGTAACAGTATTTTCTTTATTCAGACCCTTCTCCAACCTCCTGGCCTCCCCCAGGGCAACCAGGGGCATGAAGCTGTCTGCTCTTTGAAGAGATCTGGGAGCAGAGGGCTGTCTGAAATGCGTCGCTTTGAACTGCAACCAAGGGGGAGGCCGGCCTGTGGAGATGGCCACTGTGCCCTGGCCCTCCCCCTCTGAGATCTGGTTCCAGTCAGTAGGCCCCCTGAGCCAGAGTGTGAGTCAGGGTAGGTCGCCTGCCCGACAGGCCCCTGGTGAGATGTCAGGCTGATAAGTGAGGGTACAGACTCACCGAGAGGATCAAGCGCTGGGGGCCTGGCCCAAAGCTTGCTTTTTCATTCCTGGTAGAAAGTTCAGACCAACCACTAAGGGGCTTCTCCTTCCCAGAGAGACAGATGCTGCTGCAGCATAGATCACAGAGGAGGCCTTTGGAAGGGCCAAGCAGAGGCTGTGAGGAAACACCTCTCACTAGAGTTCAGAGACTTCTGAAAGAAAAAAAAGAAAGGAGAGCAAAGGAGAGAGGAGAAGAAAATCTTGTTGAGGTTTCTGAGGTGAGGGATCTTTGGGTGATTGACTTATAGAGCAGTAAACCAGGGAGGGGGATTTTAATGATGCCAAGGAGGTTGATAGCAGGGTAAAACGTCAGGTTCTTGTCTGGCACATTTTGTCAGCAAATTTCCTGTAAAAGAAAAAGTGCTAGACTTACCCAAATGATGTGAGGGAATTTCCTGTGAGGGAATTCCTCATCATCAACAGTAATACAGGTCTCTCCTTACTTGGTCTCAAAATCACCTAGGTCAGTCAACCAACCACTCTGTGAACTGACAAATACTGATGAATTCCCACTGCATTTGAGGCCCTGGTTCATCAGTAGGATCGTATAGTCTTGTCAGGGCAATGATAGGAAGCAGAGATCCCTGCGTCTAACAGAGAGGAGGTGCCTGTGATCAGCTCAGGGAGGGATGAGAGACCTCCAAGGGTCCGAGAGAGGGTGGGGGCTGTGATACAGCTAGGATAGGCAGAGAGGGGAGGTGACTATTACAGGCCTGTATTACAGGGGAGGTCTCTGGGACAGAGAGCAAGGGAGGTGTGGTGAGCAAGGAGAGTGAGGACGTAGATGGAACAGGCAGAGACAAGAAGTCACAGTGGCAAATAGAGAGAGAGGGGATAGCCAGACAGGCAGAGAGAAGAGGGTAGGTAACTGTGACAGCTAGAGAGAAACAAGGTGACTGTGACAGGTAGAGAAAGGTGACAGACACAGAGGTGAGGGAGGGAGCCAAAACAGGATGGAGAAGAGATGACTGTGGAAAACAGAAGAGGTGCTTCCTATAACGAGCAGAGAAGGAAAGAGATCTTCGACTGGCAAAGAGAGGGAGTAGCTCTGGCAGACAGAGGGCTCACACTTCAAACATGAGTTGAACTGGATGACCCCCAGAGGTCCCTTCTGCCTCTGAGAATCTGAGTGTGTACTCTGATGTCTGATTCCCAACTGACCTCATTCAGCTGTTCATCGTTGTGATGGATTTGTGTTTGTCATCTATGCTCCAGACTCACTCTCTCTCTCTGTCTCTCTGTCTCTTTCTCTCTCTTCCCCCTTCTCTTCCTTCCCCCTCTTTCCATCCCCCTTACCGTTTCTCCTATCCTTTCTTTCTCCCTCCCTTTCTTTCCTCCTCTTCTTCCTCCTCTTCTTCTTCTCCTCTCCCCCTCCCTCTTTTACCCTCCCTCCCTTTCCTTCCCCCCTCTCTATGAATGCATTTATCCATATCAACTTATCTATCTCTATCTATCTATCTGTAGCTAGATAACTGAATTCAGAGGAGGGAGATTCCCCTGTAGGCTGGGATGATTAAGGAAAGCTTCCAGGAGGAGGAAGCTCTTTAGCTGGGCACTGAAGGACGGGTAGAAATCAGATACAGAGAGAGGAGGGGAAAGACAAACCATGCAAGGGAGTGAAATAGGCAAAGGGAGACAGAGGAATAGTGAGATGGAAAATTTTGCTCATGCAGAGTTCCAGTAGAGAGGCCAACACATTCCCCCATTCTCAGCCACTCTATCCTTGTCTGGAGCATAGTCACCTTCTTCCCCTGGGGGTCCACCATATAACCAAGAGCATGGAATCACAGAATTTGAATGTTGGAAGGAACCTCAGAGGCCATCTAATCCGATTCATATGTGAAGGACATCCCATCTATATGTTACCTGAAGAAGCTAGACACGAGGAAGCTGGAAGTATACATTGAGGCCATGCTATAGAGGGCCTTCAATGCCAAACTAGAAGATTCATATTGTCTTCCTTGAGCAATGAGGAGTTTTTGGATCAGGGGAGTGACAAGATCATACACCATGTGAAGGATTGGTATCAGAAGAACAGATGCTGGCAAAGGGAAAAAGAGTTAAGAATCTATTACAATAATCTCTGGGAGAGGAGGGCCTGATCTGTACTTCAAAGTATAGATAGGAATTCTGTAAGCAAAGGAAAAGCCTTGCAGGAATACAGAACAGTCTGAGCAAAGGGACAAGGTGGTACTAGTGGAAGAGCTTAATAAGTGTTGAATTGAATTGCATACGTAGAAGGGAGAGGCTTTAGGAAGGAAAAAAAAAAGGACTTCCTGTGACTTACTAAATGTGAGGTCCAGGAAGAGCAAAGGGTTTAAGAGGCTTGGGTGCCTGGAATCTTTCTTCCTGACACTTTGAGGACAGCTCAAGTGGGCTGAAAAGACCTCAGACATCCCATGGACCTAGCTCTGTCCCAGACGACTACCCTAGGAATGGCATTTCTTTTTCCCAGCAGCCTCTGTGTTAGGTTGGCTGTGCTTAGTTTCCAAGTTACTGGGTTTTAAGCTTATTGGTATTAGTTTATTTAAAAGACATCCTTTTGGGCAATTGAAGGTTGGAATTATAAATTTCAAGCTGGGAGAGACTTTAGTCCAACCTCCTCATTTAATACCTAAGGAAACTGAGGCCAAGAGAAGTTTAAGTGACTTGTACAGGATTACACAGCTAGTAAAAGAAGTTAGGTTGAACAATGGATGGAGCACTGGGCCTGGAGTCAGGAAGACCTGAGTTCAAATCCCGCCTCTGATACTCAGTGACTGTGTTACCCTGGGCAAGTCACTT
Source organism: Petaurus breviceps papuanus (assembly GCF_028583685.1). Taxonomy (NCBI): domain Eukaryota; kingdom Metazoa; phylum Chordata; class Mammalia; order Diprotodontia; family Petauridae; genus Petaurus; species Petaurus breviceps. The sequence goes on along the minus strand of NW_027185754.1, from coordinate 23,343,708 downwards.
AGCATCTGTTTGACTCACCTCTAAAGTGGGGATAATAATAGCATCTTCTTTTCAGTGTTGTTGTAGGGATCAAATGAGATCATATTTGTAAAAAGTGCCTGGCACATAGTAGGTGTTATATAAATACTAGCTAGCTAGCTAGTAGTAGTAGTAGTAGTAGTAGTAGTAGTAGTAGTAGTAGCAGTAGTAGTAGCAGTAGTAGTAGTAGTGTCTGAGGCAGAATTCAAGTACAGGTCTTTTCTCATAACAAGTCCAATTCTCTATCTTCTTTGCTCCTCTGCCAACACATTTCCCTGCTTCTCAGGCACTAAATCCTCATCTGGAACATAGTCACCTTCTTTACCTGGGGGTCCACCATATAACCAAGAGTATGGAATCACAGAATTTGAGTGTTGGAAGGGACCTCAGTGGCCATCTAATCCAATTCATATATGAAAGACATTCCCTCTATATGTTACCTGACAAGTGTTAGCTCATATTTCTATAGTGTTTTAAGATGTACAAGCACTTTACAACACAATGAGACATATAGGCCATATATATTATATCCATTATGCAAATACAGAAACTGAAGCCCAGAGAAATAGAGTGACTTGCCCAGCATCACACAAGCATTAAAGTTAGGAGGGAAGATTTCACCCCAAGTCTCTCCTGACTCCAGGTCTAGGCTTTGCCCAGTAGACCTTACTGCCTTTATGTCCATAATTATAGTCAGACATCCCTAAAGCAATTCAAAAGCTTACCAGGATAGCCCAGTTCTCTTCATGAACACCCTCTCTGAGCAGCTTCCCAACGCATCTAGGAAGCCTGGATTTGTTCCATTGTCTCTAATAAAATGACACAACAAACCTTTACCAAAAATCTTCAGTGTACAGTATCTCCTACTGTTTACTGGGGAAGATCAAGTTTAAATGAGGTCTTCCCTCGTGGAGTGTAAGACACACGGAAATTCACAGTATACACTATAACATGGTAAGTACCTAGACATCACAGGACTGAGAGTTTGAAAGGATGTCAGAAATCATCTAATGACACAGATGTAGAAACTGAGGCCTGGGGAGGTTTAGGCCCTTTCCAAATGCCACAACACATAGTAAATAGCAGAGTTAGGATTTGAATCTGAGTCTTCTGACTCCACATTCACTGTCTACTCCTCTGTGGAGGTACAAAAGGAACCGCTATAGGAAGTCCAAGAGGGAAAATCATTATAATTAAGGGATATAAAGTAAGTCTTCTTGGAGAAAGTAGCATTGATTGGGCTTCAAAGTACAGATATGAATTCTATAAGCAAAGAAAAAGCCTTACAGGAATACAGAACAGTCTGAGCAAAGGGACAGAGATAGGAAACTTCAAAGCAGAGTTTTTTGTTTTGGCTAGAACACAAAAAGAAAGGTGGTGAGAGCAGAGAGTTATGGTGGTGCCACACTGTGGAGGGCCTTGGGTACGAGGCAGAATTTGAGCTTTACTCAGAAGGTAATGAGTCATTAAAGATTGCTGAGCAGGAAAATGATATGCATCTGTGTAGGAGGAAACTTTTAGAAATACATGAAGACTGGAATGGAGTATGGATATAGAGGCCTTGCTTCCCCATGGCAAATGCGAAAGTCATTGTCATGAACCTGTGTCTGATCTCAGTTTTCTCTATTCCTTTCTAGCCAAGAAATTACAGGAACAGTGGAGAATGTCACAGGAGTATGAGGTCATAGGATTTAGAATTGGAAGGGACCTCAGAGGTCATGAAGTCCAAAACCTTTATTTTACAGAGGAGCACTGAATTTGGAGTCAGAGATTTGGGTCTTGGTTGGAATCCCATACTTCTTACTGCCTGTGTGACATTGGACAAGCCCACTTTACTTCTCTGCGCTTCATTTTCCTCATGTGTAAAATGGATTTCTACAGTCTCTTCCAGCTCTCAATTCATAATCACATATGTAAGATTGCATGGGTAGTAAAAAGCAGATACAATATTCCAATCCAGAGCCTATGACTCTGGCCCAGCTTAGGCCCTTCTCAGATCCAAAACAATGGGACTTCCTCCTCAGTTCCTGGTGTATAGGATGTATTTGTATTTGAGAGTTATTAGGATGAGGTTTGTTAGGTTCAGAAAGGCCAGGGGAGAAGGGTGGCGATATACCTTTCGCCCTCTTTCAGTGATTGGGACCCTGGCTAGAGGCAAGAGTTCAAGTTTGATGGCATTCACTTCTATGGCCCTACTCTTTCCTTCCTTCCTTCCTTTCTTCCTTCTTTCTTTTTTTCTTTCTTTTCTTCTTTCTTTCTTTCATTTCTCCTTTCTTTCTAGCACCTTCATTTTCAAATATATTTTCCCCAACTCCCCCATCTATAGAGCCATCCTTTATAACAAAAAAGAAATAGAAAAGAGAAGAGGGAGAAAAAGCAGTTCAGCAAGACAACACATCAAATGAGTCTGACAGCATATGAAATATTCCATACCCATAGACACACCTCCTCACCTTGAAAAGAAGAAAAGATGTATTTTCTCACCTCTTCAGGGACAAGCTTGATTATTACAATTACATACCATTGTTTGTTATTGCTGCTGTTGTTTCCATTTACATTGATGTAATCATTGTACATACTGTTTTCCTGGTTCTGCTTACTTTACTTTATATCAGTTCATATAAATCTTCCCATGCTTCTCTGAATTCCCAACGTTCACCATTTCTTATGGCACAGTAATATTCCATTACATCTATGTATGTGCCACAGTGTGAATCATTCCTTACCTGATGGACATCAATTTGGTTTCTAGTTCTTTGTAGTCATGTAAAGTGCTGCTATAATTATAATAGCTACTTACTATGTGCCAGGCACTGTACTAAACCCTTTACAATTATCATCTCATTTGATCCTCTCCTATCTGAGAGGTAGGTACTATTAATATTTTAGTGTACATGGTTATATGGGACCTTTTTTCCCCCTGTCTTTAATATATCTGGAGTATATGCCTAGCAATGACATCTCAGAGTCAAAGGAAATGGACATTTAAGTCACTTTATTAGCATAATCACAAATTCGCTACCACCCTTTCTAAAGAAGCTGATAAAAGAGACTGAACTGTGAGTGATCCCACTGAGGCCATGGGGAAATCAATGCATTAAATATAAATACTGGGTGGCTTTTAATAGCTATAATTAACATTTGTGGTTGTTTTAATGGAGCAGGAGCTGGCAGGGTCATCTAATTTGAGGGGGAAATGAAGTTTTTGCTCAATTGCCCTGAGAACATTAGCTTGCAAGTTGGATTTTTTTATTTACTTTTTTAAAGAAAGTTGAGAACTCAAACTCTTTAGGCTTTATCAGGATGATGGTGGGGAATCAAGGACTCCCATGACTGTAATCTGAGTAGAATCTGTGCCGCATTTATGAGGTGAGATATTTCAAATTCATTGAATAGTTGAGTGGAGAGGAACCTTATAGAAAATCCTGGTGCCTCCACTCACTAACACAATTAGTATAGGACTGATCCAGTATTCCTCTGGTGAAGCCTTAGACAAGTCACTTTCACTTAATAGGCTTTGATTTCCTAATTTGTAAAGCAAAGGCCAAGGCCTAGATCCCTTCTAAGAGCCCTTTATAGAAGAGGAAAGGAAGGATCAGAAAAACCCAGTGACTTAAATGGTCAGAGAGTAAATAATAGAACTGGGACTAGAATCCTTTTGATTGAGAATGAGGATTCTGCCATGATGTTGCACTTCTTTCCAGTAGTGTCCTTCTCACAGGAGCCAGCATTTGATCTACCCCATCTGATTAATTATGATGAATGTCACTCCTGGCTATTCCTGTTATTCAATAAGATTTGTGGATAGCTTCTGGGGAACCCTGAGGTCTCCCCTTTGTCAGGTGACAGGTAGACCCAGTAAGACCTATCCCTCCCAGGAAGGTAGCCTAGTTTTCCTTCATGCCTAGGGGAGTGGGGAGGGAACTTACATTAAATGTAATTTGGAGGTTCTGAGTACTAATCCTGTCTATGCTCCTTACTTCCTGTATGACCTTGAGTAAGTCATTTCCCATCTTTGGGCCTCTGTTTCCCTCCATAAAATAACAAGGGATTAAGCTAGATGCTCTTTAAGGTTTTTCAGTCCTTTCCAGCTCTAAATCCCAAGTGAGAGGGGAAGGGTCCAGGAAAGGTAACTTGGGAAGAAGTAAACTGGGCCTAATGTTAGAGCTTAGTTCTTGAGAGTGGGGGGGGATGCACTATACCAAGATAGCTGAGACAGAACTAGTGTAACAAAGACTGGCCCTACTGGATCTGTTGGGCATTGGGAGGGTAGCTGGAGCTCATGTCTTTAGGTGCTTCTTTGCTGCTCACGGTGATGGGTAACCAGGGTCTAGCTTGACTCAGCCTCATTACATGGATGATTCTGCTCACTGGAGTCTAGGGGCACACATAACTTTCCTGTCTCAGTACAGAGAAGAAGAAAAAGGGAACATCCCTGGCACACAGAGCCACCCTTGTCACCTCCAAACCCTGTACAGGGAACATTCTGGGCCCAGCTTGGAAGAAACCCTCCCAGGAACCCTGAATGGGGAAGCATGGGGATGGGAGGCTGAGTAGGACCAGCAGGCCTGGCGTTGCCATGGTGAGGGAGAAGGATGGAGGATGTGGAGCTCAGCTCTGCCTTGCACACCTGATTCCTCCTCCCCCCTTATCAAATTCTCTTGTCTCCCTCCTCCTTTTCTACATTTCCTTCTCTTCCCTCCCTTCCCTTGCTCTCCTCTCCTCACCTCACCTCACCTCTCCTGGCCTCCTCTTTTCTGTCCCATCCTGTCCTCTCCAGTTCAGTACTTAAATGGAAGAAGCTGGCTCTACAGCCATAGGACCCTACTCAAGCCCTGTCCCGAATACGATTCTGGACAATTCATTTCTTGAAACCTCTCAGTTTCACCATCTTTAAAACAAGAGGATTGTCCAGATGGCCGTACCTTCCAGCTACAAATCGATGATTCTGTGCTCTCTTCGCCCATTTATGAAGCCCAAGCTTATTGATTATTCTCACAGGCTCCTCCTCCTCTTTTCCCTTGCTTTCTCTTCCCTCATCTCCCCTTCTTTCCTTTCCATTCTTCCCTTCTCTAATGAATAGACATCCCACCAGGCACCAGCCTAGACTCATACTCCATCTTTCCTGGGTGGTGGTAGGTGAGGTATCTGCAGGTGACATGATCGACTTCTGTGTTGCATGAAGAGAGTGAGGTCCTCATGGGCTTGCCAAAGACATCCTGAAGTCCTTCCTTCATCTGTGATGGACTTCATCTTCTCCTTTCCTTGCTCCTGGTCATCTGGACAGTGGAGCCGTGAAAATAGAAAACACCAGAGGAAGGGAAGTGTTTATTTATTAAATGCCATCATTCCGAAGCAACCCAGCAGTTTAGTGATGTTCAATATGGGGGATTTGTGGAGTTTTGACTCTGTTAATATCCCACTAGTGAGTTCAGTTAATCAACAAACATTTATTAGGTGCTTTCTCTGTGCCTGGCCCTGAGCTAAGTACTGGAGATATAAAGAAAAATAAATTTAAAAAAAACCAGTCTCTCTACTTTGAAGGATAATAGTGGGGAAGATAACATGTTCATAAATGGATATATACAAGATAAAATCATCTATGTAGAGCTAGAAGGGAACCCAGATGCTATCTGCTCCAACGCCCTCATTTTACAAATGAGAAGGTAACTGTTTTGCCCAAAGTTGGACAGGTAGTAAGCATCAGAGAATTTAAATCTGAGTTCTTTGAAAGAGGTACAAAGTAACTTTAGGTGGCAAGGCATCAGCACCTGGCAAGGGTTCCTGGAGGAGGTGGGGTTTGAGCTGAATCTTAAAGGAAGCCAGAGGTTCTAAGAGGTTGGAGAATGGGAGCCTCAGTGGATAGAGTGTTAGAGTCAGGAAATCTCATCTTCCTGAGTCCAAATCCTGCCTCAGTCACTTACTAGTTTGTGACCCTGGGCAAGTCACTTATCCCTGTGACCCTCAGCAAGTCACTTATCCCTGTTTGCCTCAGTTTCCTCATCTGTAAAGTGAGCTGGAGGAAGAAATGGCAAAAACCATTCCAGTATCTTTGCCAGGAAAACCCCAAATGCGGTCATGAAGAGTTAGACATGACTGAAAAAATGACTCAACACATATAAATTCTAAGAGATGGAGGCTAGAAAGATAGCATTCTAGTCATGAATGACAGCCAGGGCAAAGATAGAAAAGCAGGAGAGTTCATCTCCTCCCCACCCAAGCTGGTGTTGTCATGTCCTCATAGCAACAGAGTGTCTGTGCCAAGTACTGGGGAGCCAAAGGACAAAGACCTTTGTATCTTCCCTCTGCTGTTTGCTAGATGACTTGGAGTAAATGAACCCAGCTCTAGATTTATGGGCCTACAAGATAGTAGGGCCTACATTCTAGTGCTGAGTTATAAAGAAATAGGAATAACACCTACCCATATGGACTGTGGCATCAACTGCCTCAGTCGTTTCCTGTCACTGGAGCTAGATTCATAGGAGTTTGAGTTGGAAGGGGGAACATTAGAGATTCTTTAGTTCAACCCCTTCATTTTACAGTAGAGGAAACTGAGGTACAGGGAATTTCCCAAGGTCATGTAGATGGTGAGTAGCAAAGCCTGGATTTGCAATGAAGTGCAAATAACCATTTGTTGGGAATGTAGAGGAAGATTCATGACCAAGGCTCCTTTCCATGCTGATATGCTCCAAACCTAAAACTGGTCCAGACTTCACTGGAATCTTGCTCCTAGCAACTCACACCCTTGCTACCACTTCGATCTCAATAACACCCTTTGGCCAGCTCAGCCTCAAGTCTTCCAGGCTCAGATCTCTCTGTACAGAGATTGTCTAGATGGATTAGACGGCCGTACCTTCCAGCTACAAATCTGATTCTGTTCTCTCCTCTTCCATTTATGGAGCCCAAGACTATTTATTATTCCCTCTTTTCCACTGCTTTTTCTTCTCCCCTTCTTTTCTCTCCCTTCTCTCCCCTAATGAATCAACCACCATCAACACCTATCCCATCAACCACCAGCCTAGACTCACAGTCTCACAACCTGACTCCAACCTATCTTGGTTAACTATTCCCCAATCCCTATACTCGGTCATCGAGTCAAACTGGCCTTCTCTCTCTTTCCCCCCAAAGACACACTTTTTCCCACCACCATGACTTTGCACTGACCATCCTACATGTTTGGAACGTCCTCCTTTCTTAGCTTTGCCTCATAGAATTCCTTTTTTTTTTCTTTAAGATATAGTTCTAGCACCACCTTCTATGGGAAATTTCTAGATTCTACCCAGCTACTATTGTCCTCCTTCCCAAACTGTGGATATATTTGTATTTATTCACTTTATTTTTATGTTGCATATACTTGCATATGTACTTGTTGCCTAGGGGCAGCTAGGTAGTGCAGTGGTTAGAGTGTTGTGCCTGGAGTCAGGAAGACCTGAGTTCAAATCTGGCCTCAGATACTTACTAGCTGTGTGATCCTAGGCAAATCATTTCTCCTGTTTGCCTCACTTTCCTTGTCTGTAAAATGGGGGTAATAATAGCATCCACTCTCAGAGTTGTTGTAAGGATGAAATGAGATAATAACTGTAGAGCGCTTAGCACTACGCCTGGCACATAGTAGGTGCTATGTAAATGTTAACTGTTATTATTTTACCCTTTATTAGAATATAAGCTTCTTGGTGGCAGATATTGTTTCTAACTAGATGGCACAGTGGATAGAACACCGGCCTGGACTCAAGAAAACAATTCAAATCTAGCCTCAAAAATTTACCATTTGTGTGACCTTTTGCAAGTTATTTAACTTCTGTTTGCCTCAGTTTACTCATCTGTAAAATGGGGATAATTAATAATAGCACTTCCACCCCAGGGTTGCTGTGAGGGCCAAATGAGATAATATTTGTAAAGCACTTAACAGAGTTCCAGGAACACAGTAGGTGCTATATAAATGCTTATTCCCTTCTTCTATTTGTATCCATAGAGCCTAGTGTAGTTCAGCATATAGTAGGTGCTTACCGTGTTTCCCCGATAATAAGACCTATCCCGAAAATAAGCCCTCCCCTTACTGTGTAAGATTCCTCTAAAATAAGCCC
>NW_027185754.1:23318308-23335506 GCF_028583685.1 Petaurus breviceps papuanus | reverse complement strand
ACATTACGGTACCCTCTGTATGCACCGCCCCCCCCCCCGGGTGAAACACACACCGCGCTCTGAGCTGCATCCAATCAGAGCTGCAACAGTGAGCACGTCATCCTGTTCTTCCCCAGTGATTTGCTTGCTGGTGCCATTGAGAACAGTGCCACAGAGGAGAGCTGAGGCAGGACAACATAAGCCCTCCCCTGAAAATAAGCCCTCTGGTGTTTTTCTTTCCCAAAAAATTTAATAAGACAGTGTCTTATTATCGGGGAAACACGGTAGTAGATGCTTATTGATGGATTGATTGATTGATTTTACATTAGGGGGCCATCATTTTCCACCTTATGTGGACAGAAAAACTCCACTCACAAAGAGGATTATAGGTTAAAGACTTATAGATGTCAGCCATCTTTTCAAATTTTTTTTAAAGTATCACTACCAATTTGGGGTATAAAGGACTTCAAAGAAATGTGTGAACTGGTGCTTTATTGGAATTCTTTCAATGCTAAAAGAAAACAAGCAAAGCTCCCAGCAATTTGGGTAGATTCCCTGTGAGAGTTTATGGAAAGACATGGACAAGAGTGACACAAGACAGATAGGCCTAGATGGGCTGAGATGAGATCACAGATCAGTCACCCGACTCAGCTCCTCCTTTCCTCCTCCCAAGGAGCTCTCCTATCACCCAACACTGTCCTGTAGCTGGGGAGGTGCCTGTAGCTCTGTCCTTGTTAGTGTTCAAGGCTTCAGTTTGATGTAATTCAAGGATTTCATTAGGGTGCTAGGCCCCAGAGTTGGTAAGAACCTTAAAGATCACATAGCACAAACCCCTTATTTTACAGATGAGGAAACTGAGGCCAGCCCAGAGAGATGAGATGACTTGACTAAAGTCGACTAGCTAGTAAGGGACAAGATGAGCACTCGAGCCCAGGTTCTCCTTTGTTCTTTCTATTATCCTACACTTCCAGTTTATTATAATAGGAAGGACCTATTTCACAGGAAGGACCATTTCTTTCCAGAAGGTAAGAAGCCCAGAATGGAGCAGGAGCTACTCCTCCCAGAATCTCCAGCTGTGGGCTCCTTTTTGGTAGGCCATTCTTCCAACCTGAAGACATGGGGCACCTCTCCTGGGAGATAGTCAAAGTTAGTGGGAGGCAGCTTTCTGCCCCTTCCACCTCCAAATCCCAGGGCTACCTACCCCAGCCAGAGTGACGATGGTTGAGTCTCTGGACTCATTAATGGGATGGGGCCAGTATACAGAATTTTAAGGCCCAAAGACTTCTGAAAGTCTATGGGCCAGTAAGGGTTACTATTTAAGACATAAAGCTGCAGATTCCAAATTAGTGTGTAGCATATCTGAAACTCAAGAAAGGAAGAAATTGAAGATTTCCTCAAAGAAGAAACAAGAGTTGGGCTTGCCTGACAAGATGAGGCCATCCTCCAAATGCTGGAGGTTCTACTTTCCATGTTCCTCGTGCTCATGCATAGATCAGGTTAAATTTCCCCCCTGTTCAAAAATTTTAATTTTGAATACTAGGAAAATTCAGCTCTGTTGATTGGCATTCAAGGCCCTCCATAGTCTGGCACCACTCATAAAGAGGCATCACTTTCCAGGCTTATCTCAAATTACTGCCATATGCTCCATGCAAACTGGGCAAAGTGCCATGTTTGTGGCATGTGTTTCGTGTTTTCATCCCTTGTCTTTTTCTTGAAATACCCACCTTCCTCCTGTGCCCCTGACAAGATCCTGCCCATTATTTCTAGCCCCAAAAGCTATCTCTTCCAGGAAGCCTACCCTGATTTTTTCCCCTCTGTAATGAACTTTCCCCTTGTACCTCATAGAGAGCCCTTTTTCTGCCCTTCTCTAGGGTACTTATGTAATCTTGAGAATACTAATGCTAATAATACTAAAAATGGAAGTAATCATTAATGTAGCCCTTGATGAGGGCAGGCCATTGTTTTATCTAAAACTTTCTATCTCCCCCCTCCCCCATACCTAGCATAGGGCTCTGCACACAGTTGCCACTTAGTAAACATTGGTTGAATTTAATTGAATCTGGTGTAAGACTAAGTATTATTAGACCAAGTGTGCTTCATGAGGCCCAGGACTAGGTCTTATCTCAGTGTCGAATTTCTCTCCAGTGCTGCCTCTCGTAAGTCTTTGTTGGGGGGAAGAAGAGAATAGGACAAAAAGCTTAGGAGGGACCAACCAAAGAGAGGGCAGGAAGGGCATCAAGCTGGGTTTCAGAGCCTTGAGTCAGCTGCCTCAGGCCTGTGGGCTCTGGGACAAGCTTCTTTCTCTGACCAGTGACCTGGGGAGGCGTGCCCTGGGATTAGTCCTGCTTTGTCACAGCTGAGGCATCCTCTTTAATACAGTGGGTCAGGCAGGATTAGGGGCCCATCTCCGCCTACCAGTTCCCCCCACCTGCCCCTAAGCCCTGGGGTGGGAACTAAGCACTCAGCTCCTTCCTATTTACCCCTGTGTGCAGGGTCTGAGCTCCAGGTAGAACTCTGAAAGAAGCGTCTGCTCAAGCCTTGGGCCCCCAGGTCCCTTAGTACCCAGTTCGATGCTTCTGTAAGATTGTAGATTTAGAGCTAGAAGTTACCTTATAGACCATCCAAACCTCTCATTTTATGGTTGGCATGGAGCAGTAATGTGACTTGCCCAGGGTCATATGGCTACTTATTGAGGTGGGATATAAGTCCAGGTCTAACTAACTCTTTAAGTATTAGACTCCATGTATCAGGTGCTCATGGCACCCAAGACTGGGATTGGGAAAAGAAGCCAGCTGGCACCTCACTCTAAATGGACCCCAGGGTCTAGATTTGCCAAGCAGTGTAGCCCCCTTCTCCAAGAATCCCTCCAAGGATCTCAGCTCCTTCTCCAAGCCTCATTGCAGAGAATGACATTTGTCTTGAGTCCCTAATTCAATAGGAAAAAATACTGGATGATAAACCCTTGGTTCAAGTCTCTAATATGGCAGGTAATAGCTATGAAACCTTGGATAAGTCACTTGTCTCCACTGAGCCTCAGTTTCCCCATTTGTAAAATATGAATAATAATCAGAAAAGAACTTTGTTAACCTTCAGTTATTAATAATAGTAAACTATTAAATAAAGATGATAGTGGGGGCAATTAGGTGGTACAGTGGATAGAGCGCCAGTCCTGGAGTCAGAAGGACCTGAATTCAAATCCAACCTCAGACACTTACTAGCTATGTGAGTCTGAGCTAGTCACTTAATCCCAACTGCCTCCAACAAAAGAAAAAATAAAAAAGTCAGGATGATAGTGGTAATGATAATGTCTTGCTGCCTGCCCCCTCCCTTGACAGAGATTAATTTGACACTGGTGCCTGCCCCCCTTTAACAGTGATTGAGGTAGTTATAAGCAGGTTGCAGAGTAGCAGCCTGGTGTGCAGAACTGGGCTTGGAGCAAAATCATTGGTTCTAATCTAAGCTCTGACACTGATTCAGGTATGACCTTGAACAAATCACTTCCTTTGTCTGAGCCTCAGTTTCCTCTTCTGTAAAATGAGGGTGATAGTAATCCTAACACACCATACCTCACAAGGGTATTGTGAGGACAATATTTTGGGGCCTGTGGAAGTTAATCATTCACCAAATATTTACCGTGTTTCCCCGATAATAAGACCTATCCCAAAAATAAGCCCTCCCCTTACTGTGTAAGATTCCTCTAAAATAAGCCCTCCCCTCAATAAAAATTGAGATTGCTACTGTAGTGAAGGTGATCCCCTGCTCTACACACTACATTACGGTACCCTCTGTATGCACCGTCCCCCTCCCCCCCCCGTGAAACGCACGCCGCGCTTCGAGCTGCATCCAATCAGAGCTGCAGCAGTGAGCGCGTCATCCTGTTCTTCCCCAGTGATTTGCTTGCTGGCGCCATTGAGAGCAGTGCCACGGAGGAGAGCTGAGGCAGGACAACATAAGCCCTCCCCTGAAAATAAGCCCTCTGGTGTTTTTCTTTCCAAAAAATTTAATAAGACAGTGTCTTATTATCGGGGAAACACGGTATTAAACACATACTATGTGTTTACTAAGGACCAAATGACAAAGAATGAAGCTTTCCTTATTTGTTTGTTGCGGGGGAGACTACAAACACAAGTGAAAATATACAAGCCTAAACATTAAGCTAGTAAATACAAATATATACACAGTAGTTTGGGAGGGAAGCAAAGGTATGGTGGAAAATGTTTAATAATTAGCTCACTGGGGAAAAAGTATACGCACAAGACACTTTTAAGTTTAATCTGCACCATTAACATTTTCTCTAACAATTTCTTAAATCTAGACAATCAACTAAACCGTAAATCAAGCCCTGATTCATAGCATTTGCCAATTTCCAAAGTATATTTACTCAAATTGAAAATTTAACAGATAAGGAAAAATTTGGCAGATAAATAAACTAAGGTCCATAGATAAAGCAAAGGAAGTAACCCCTGTGGTCAGTTTCATGATTGGTTGGTGCTTGGGCCCAGCATGCCCTGGAGGGAGGGCACTAGCAAGGGTGGGAAGTGGGGAAGGGGTACAGGAGAAGAAGGGGGAGGAAGGATCAAGAAAGGAAAGTATTTGTGCAGAAAATGGTGCTTGAACTTTATTTTAAAAATTCATGAGATGGAAGTAAAAAGGAGAATATTACAGGCATGTGGGACATCCCTGCAAAGGCATGGAGATGGAAGGTGGACTGTAGCATGTGGAGCACAGAGAGAAGGCCAGTGGGGCTGGATTACAGAGTATGGAGTGGGAAGTGATGTCTAATGAGGCTGGAAAGGTAGGTTAGGACCAGTTTGTGAAGGACTTTTGAAGTTAAACAGAGGACTTTATATTTTATCCGGGAGGATGAAATAGAAATAGGAATCATTATTATTCAATGAGTATAATGGCCTCAGCACCACAGCTAAACTGTATCTTAAAAGACCTAAGGACCATTCCTAGAAACAGAGGATTTAGAGGTGAAAAGAACCTTAACAACCCATTCAACCCATTCATTTTACAGAGGAAGATACAGACTCTGTGACATCTTGAAGGTCAGAGGCTGCATAAATACAAGACTGGTGAAGAAAGTGGTTTAAAAAGAAATGAGGGCAAATTCTCAGCACAGTCCATCCCATCCAGAGGTGGAAAGTGAACCTACCTGAACTGCTTGAGCCTGGACCCTCCCAGGAGGCTGTCCATCTGCCTGCAGGCCTGCTCCTTGGCTTACCTGCCCACCTGCCACTGCCCGAGGGTGCCCCTCCTTCCCCCCTGGGGAGTCTGCCAGGCCTTTAGCTAAGGGAGATGTCAGGGGGGTTATTGCTGTCATAAATTGTCCCTCCCGAGCGTTTTTAATCAGTGCAATACCTGCTCTGCTCTTTTTAATCATGAGGGCCTATGGTGTTTCAGAGAAAGAACATCTCTTTCTCTGGTAAGGGAGGGCAGGCCAACCCAGGCCAGTCTAGGAGAGAGGAAGCTACAATGCGAGTCAGATTCTCTCTACATTTGGTATTTAGAGTGTCTCTTCCTGTTAGTGCATACAGGACAGAGGGAAAGGAATAAGCCTTTATATAGCATCTATTGTGTGCTAGGCACTATGCTACACACTTTTTACAAATATTATATCATTTGATCTTGACAAAAACCCTGGAATGTAAGTTCTATTAGCATTCCCATTTTGCTGTTGAAATTGAGGCAAATAGAGGTTAAGTGATTTGCCCAGGGACAGCTAGGTGGCAAATGGATAGAGTTCTGGGCCTGAAGACCTGAGTTCAAATGTGACCTTGGACATTTACTAGCAGTGTAACCCTGGGCAAGTCACATAACCCTGCTTGCCTCAGTTTCATCATCTGTAAAATGAGCTAGAGAAGAAAATGGGAAACCACTCTAGTATTTCTACCAAGAAAACCCCCAAAAGGGGTCATGAAAAGTCAGATACAGCTAAAATGAAACAACAACAAAAACAAAGACTTGCCCAGGGTCACATTGCTAGTGAGAATCTGAAGTGGGATTTGAACTCCTGACTCTAGGCTCAGTGCTCCATCTACTTTGTATGTACATGTATTTATACATGTATATCAGTACATATTTGTCCAGGCATCTATATCAATGCTCATTAGGATATATTATGAATACATATGTGGACATGTGGACATTTCCATCTCTGTGTTTGGATGCGTCTGCACAAATATGCCTGGGCATGTGTGTATCAAACTGTATGCTCATGTGACTATACTTGGGTATGCATGTAGGAATGAATGAATGGAAAAGCATTTATTAATCCCCTACTATGTGGCAGGCATCTTAATGGCTGCCAGTAATAGAAAGACAAAAGTTAGATGGTGCCTGCTTACGTGGGGCTTGCATTTGAGTAGGATGATACAACACACTGAAGGGAACAGTGGCCATGAAAGGGAATTTTGATGCAGACAGACACAGGGATTTTGAGTGCAGCCAAGGGATGGTAGTGTTGATGTGAATACTATTCTGAGAGCAAAAGCAAGAGAGAGAAGGAGACTGGGGGTAGTATTCAGGCAGCAGCAGGGCACACAGTGAGATGGCAGATGGCTCTATGGGATGGGAAGCATGGTCCAGGGCTGGCAAGATACAGTGGGATATATGAATTTTCCCTCACTCACCAAATGATCAGGAAACTCAGCCCCAAGACAGAGATCCAAAGCTTGAGGGAATTACTTCCCTGAACACAAACTGGCATGGGTATCAGTGTATGCATACACTGAGTCTAGACCCCAGATTTTTTGTAAGCAAAAATCCATTTTTGCCTGTCTAAGAGCCCTGGGTCAGAAACTAGGACCCAGGAGCCCTGGATGCTTGTTCTGCCTCTAGCACCAACCAACCATGGAATAAGCCCAGGGTGAGTTACTTACACTGGCTTTATCTCTCTGAGTTTCCTTATCTGTCAGATGTGGACAATTTAGGGTCACCTCCCTTGCCCTTTCCACCTGAGACCATAGGATTTAAGACTGCAAAGGTCTTCCATATTAGGCAAACCCCTCATTTTGCAGCCGGGGAAAGGAGAGCCAGAGAGCACAAAGGAGGTCACACAGCTAACAGTTATCAGAGCTGGGGCTTGAGCCAGAATCTTCTCACTCCCACCCTGGCCCCCCTTCCTCCCTCACACACACTTTGTTGCCTCCCTAATAATGGATGGGTAAAGGGCTTTGACAGTTACAAAGTGTATACAAAGCACCCTTGCTGCCAGGTGTGAGGGAGATGATGAATGGACAAGTTGACTACTTTCCCCTGGGGCTTCGATCCTCTCCTCTGTCTTCTAGGGACACTCCATGCTGGGGACAGCAGACAGAGGGAGCCCAAGGCAGAACACCAGGGCTACCTCCTCAGTAAAGAGACTTGAACATCCATTCTCCAGTGGCAACAGGCTGTGCCCCCCCCCCCGACTCCATTACCTATTCTCCAGCCCACAGTGAGTTGTGTGGGCAGTGAGGAAGAACATGAATGTTCAAGTCTCATATCCCAGGGCTGCCCAGTCCTCTACAGAAACAACAACCACAGCAATAATAAACAATATCTATTTCTATAGCACTTTAAGATTTACAAGTCTTATTCACCCATTTTACCTTTAAGAAAATAAAGGTTCAGAAACTGTGACTTACCAAAGGTCGGTTACTAAGAAGTGTCCAAATTGGAATTCATTTTGGCTTTCCCTGATGCCACGTCCACATCCCCTGCCTATTCACAATATTTAGAGCCAGACGTGGCTTCAGAATTCTAGTCCAGCTCCCTCATATTACAGAAGAGGGAACAGAACCCACAATGGTTTGCCCGGGGTTGCACAGCTAGTCAGTGATAGCTTAGCTCCCAAAATCTGGTCATCGTTGGCTGTTAAACAGGTCCAAAGAATTTCATGGAAATAGAGCCAAGCAAATGCCCAAATGGGTCAACAACAGGTTACTAGTAAGAGTGAACATTTCTCTACTATGTTTGTCTCTACCACTAACCACCATCCTGTGTGTGAGGATTATTATTTCTGCTTTATAGATAAGGTAACAAGGGCCTGAGGTGAAGTGCTTCCACAGTTAAGTGGGCTGAGCTGGGATCCCGGTGGAGGCTGTCAGACTACAGATCCAGGGCGGGCTCTTTGCACAGCCCCACAGGCTGCACCAGGTGTGTGTGCGTGTTGGGGGGGGGGGTGTGTGAGTGCATGTGTAGGGGGAAGGGCGGGATGGAGAGGCTGGTGTTACACAAACTGTCTTCTTGACATACATTCCCTAAAGCCAGCACCCGCCTTGGAAACCATCCTGTGGGTTTCAGTCGGGGTTTCCTCTTTGTATTTCCATTATGGGCAGGCAGGGCCTGCTGATGGATGACATGATCTGCTGTCATCCCCTGAGGTGGATAGCAATTGACTGCTTTCTAGTCCTCCCCCTGGAGCAGGGCTGGGGAGTAGGGAGGGGGTTGAGGGATGGCCTAGAGTAGTAGAGGGGGAGGGGGATTGGGAGGAGGAGGGACAGGTGGAAATCTCTCCTGTAGCTTTCAGAGACACTTAGGTCACAGGCAGAATCGGACTCAATCAGTCCAGTATTCCATAGAGGTGGGGTGTGAGAAGTGGGGGAGACTAGGTTGTATCCCCCAATTTAACCTAGGACCCCAGCAGAGAACAGACTAGCCCCGTTTTCCACACTGAAATGGAGGAGGGAGTGTTTCCTCTGAATGAATCACAGCCTTCCTCCCTCCTCCCATCCCTTCCCTCCTGTTTGCAGATACCTCAGTGCCACAGCTTCTCCCGGGGCAAGACTGGAAGGATTCCCTGGTTCCATTATCATACAGTATTTGAAGTGGAAGATATCTTGCAGATCATAGGATCCAATCTCCTTTCTTTCACAGATGGGGAAACTGAAACCCAGAAACAGAACCATAATCAGTAGCAGAGACAGGACCCCAAACCCTGGTCTTCCATTTCCACATCCAGTGCCTTTTTTCTATGCCATATACCCCTGTGGACTAGATTCATATGGAATGGTCACTGGAAAAGCCATCAGCTTTATGCTGACTGACCTTCCTCTAGGAAATTCTGCTGCCTCCTGGCAAAAGCCCTGGGGGGTGGGGGCAGTGGCGGGAGAGGTTTCTGGGTAGACTAAGGGAGAGGACCACCTTGCCATGGGACTATAGACATGACTAAAGAGAGATGAGACCTCTATAACAAGGGTTCTGGCCTCAAATGCTCCTTTCCTCCACTCTAACCTCAAAGAAAAAGAAGACAAGGCATGTTCCTTTCTCTCTCCATATTTCAACGAAATATAAACCTCCCCTTGGAGTGCCATGATGATATTCAGGTGGGGATGGGGAAAAGAGAGACCAGACATTCAGGACTTTAGGCTGGTGACTTTCTCTCTGGACCTCAGTTTCCCCCTTAGTAAAATTTAGGATGAGGGAAAATTGGATGCTCTCAAAGGTCCTTTCCAATGGACATTCTATGCTTTCTCACCTTGTCATTTTACAAACTGTTCTGACATCCTTTGGCCTGTGTTCTAAGATCTCTTCCTGCTCAAAACTTCTGTGTTCTATCTAACATTCTATGCTTCTACGATGTTTGAGAGAATGCCTCAATGTAAGGGATTCTCAGAGCAGTGCATTAAGGGTATCTAAGGGATGCTGGGGTGCACTAAAAAATGTTCATTGGGCACCGTTCAGAGCCAGGCTTTCCCCCCCCTTCCTGAAGGAAACGGCTAGGTTTGAGCCGATCAGTTCAGCGGAGCCAGGCCCCCATAGATCTGAAGGAGTCAGAGTGCTTGAGCATACAGGCAGCTCTCCTCAGCTCCAGAGGTCGCGTTTGTTTGTAGGAGGAGGAGACTTCCAGCAGGGTTAGGGTCCTCGGGAATCCCTGCTTAAGCCCGGGACAGCTCTGCTCCCCAGCCCCGGGGCCCTGCCGTCTAAGGGCCGCCCCCCTCCCTCCCCGCCTCCTCCCCACGGCGCCTCTGGCCTCCTGCACATCCCTGCTCTCCAGCTCACAAAAGGAAAGGGGATGGCGAGGTGGGGGGCTGGGGGGAGGCATTGAAGAGAAAAATCACCGATATTTGTCTTGTCTTTGCTGACAGTAGAGCCAAGTGATTGCCAGGCCAATTTGGCAGTTTTTAATCATTTTATCTCTGTTCTCTCCTCTCCGGGGAGACAGCCAGTGTTTAGCAGTCTGCTCAGAAAGACCTCAGGGCGAGTTTCAACAGCAGTGGCTCTGAGCTGCGATTATTAGCTCTGCTCTTCGGAGAACACTGAGATGTATCCCAGGGGAGCGCTGTGAAAAATTAACACCGGCGGAGAGCAGCAGAGAAGCAGCGGCTCGGTAACTGTAATTACTCCATTGATATTCCTCACACAATAATACTGTCATCAGTCATTTACATAAACTTTCTCTCCATGAAGACCCGATGAGGTGGCTAATCCTATTGGGTGCTTCCACAGCATGCATTATACATTGTCTTCCTTCTTAATTTCCCACTGCAGCCTGTAGGTACAGAGAGGGAGTGGGGAAGAGGGCTTGGTCCTTGGCCGGCTTGGCAGAGCCGACACCGCCCCGTCACCCGCCGCCGCCGCCGCCGCAGCCGCTGCTGGCGGCAACCGGGACACCTGGGCCTGAGCAGGCTTTGGGGCGGGCGTCGCGTCGGGCAAGCCCGAGGAGCGCCTGGGGACTTTGGCAAGGGTGGAAGGGGCCCCGAACCTTGCAGCGCAAAGCCTCCTGGAGGCTGGAAGAACATCAGAGGTCTGGAGTCTGCAGGCTTCCTCAGGCCGAGGCTCTCTATGCTCCCGGAACGGATTGTTCCAGTTCGAACAATCTACGTTGTAGGATTCAGTGATTCTCAGTACAAAGATTGGGATGGGGGGGGGGGGGAATGTGTTTGCATATGGGTACGTGAATAAGAAAGGTGTGCATCTGCGTGTTTGTGTATACGTGTCTGATGTGATAGAAAAAGGTCTGTACTTAGAATCTCATAGAAACAATATGGTATGAGCATTGATCTGGGAGTCAAGAAGACCTGAGTTGGGGCGGCTAGGTGGCGAAATGAATAGAGCACCAGCCCTGGAGTGAGGAGGACCTGAGTTCAAATCCAACCTTAGACACTTAACACGAACTAGCCGTGTGACCTTGGGCAAGTCACTTAACCCCAATTGCCCTACCCTCCCCCCTCCAAAAAAAAAAAAAAAAGACCTGAATTCAAGTCCTGGTTATCACATCGTAGCGATGTATGACTTAGACAAGTTACTTTCCCTTTCGGAGCCTTAATTTTCACATCAGTGAAATGGGAATAGGTAGCTAGGTGGGGCAGTGGATAGAATCAGGAGGACCTGAGTTCAAATCCAGATGCAGACATTTACTGTGTGACCCTAAGTAAGTCAATTAATCCCATCTGCCTGGGTTTCCTCTTCTGTCAAATGAGCTGGAGAAGGACTGGAGAAAGAAATGGCAAACCATTCCAGCATCTTTGCCAAGAAAATTCCAAATGGGGGTCATAAAGAGTCAGATACCACCAATTGATAAAACAGCAAACTGGGGGATAATGCTATCTCCTCTACCTATCTCTTAGTGTTGTGAAAATCAGTTCATTTAATATATGTAAAGTGTTCTAGCTGTGTATCCTTGGGCAAGGTACTTCTCAGCTTTTGTTTCCTCCTCTCTGAAAGGAGAGGGAAACTAGGGGGTCACTTAACTCCCTTCAGAGGTATGCTGGTGAATATTTAACAATCAGCTCTCTGAAAAAATGTTCACAGGATATGTTTTTATGTTTAGTCTTCAGTATTAACATTCTCCCTATCACTTTCTTAAATCTAGATAATCAACAAAACAATAAAGCAAGCCCTGATTTGTAGCATTTGCTGACTTCATAGGTGTAAACACTCATGATGAAAATTTAACAATCAGCTTTCTTATGTGATCTGGCTCCAGCATTACTTCAACCCCAAATCCAACGAGTCTCCAGGTCTTGGTCAGAGATAGGACATAACCATACAGGATAGGCTAGAATAAGATCTGAAAAACTACTGTGCTCAAATCTGGTCTCCCCACAAACACCCCATTTTATAGGGGAGGAAATTGATAGCCAGCAATATGAAGTCACTTTCTCATCCAAAGTTGCGCAGTCACAATTAGGATTCAAACCAAAGTCTGTGCTCCAAATCCAGGGCTCTTTCCACTCCATTCACTGCCTCTGTGGTTCTGTGAGTTTGGTAACAGGAGCATATGTCAATTTGTGTGCTTGACAAGGGACCAGATAAAGGAACAAAGATGTGGCAGAAGTAGCTGAGTCCCAGGCTGAGAGCAAGGGGAGGTAGAGAAGAAAGTGTCCATCTACTTTTGCATGGGCACTTCCAAGACAACAGACATTCTGGTGTTAGGTAAACCTCCTTTTGCAGGAATTCAACCCCACTGAGCCACCCTCACAATCCAGTCTGCTCAGGCTCACACATCTTTAACATTTCCCCTAAGCCCTAGAGCCTGGGTTGGGGAACCTGCACCTGGGTGGGTGGAGGTAGGGAAGAGGTCAGGGTAAGCAGGTGGAAAGCCGATGATTTGGGGGAGTAGGTCTGGAGAAGCTTCTTGCACCAATGAAACCAAGGCCAGGATGGCTGCTCATGTCTCCTGGCTGGGGGGGGTGGAGGGTGGAGAGGGAAGCATCATTCTCATCCATCCATCCATCTTGAAGGAAAGGAATGCAAGGGCAGGGCTTCCTACCTTTTGTTTTAAAGATGTGTAGAGGAAAGAGCATTGGTCTTGGGGTCAGAGCACCTGGGTTTAAATCCTGCCAGTGCTAGCTTCACTCTGTGGCCTTGGGCAAATCACTTCCTCTCTTGAATTTACCTTCTATAAAAGGAATGAAACTGTATGAGATGATTTCCAAGAGCTCTTCCAGCTCTCTGAAATTTTTGAAGCAATGGACCCTCTTTACCCCTTCACTGAGACTGTAAAGACACAAAACTCAAACATTTCAGCTTCAGAGGAGTTAAAACTACAGTGGAAATTACCCTTTAATGACCTAATTAAAGACTTCAAAGTCGAATATTCCTGGGGCAAATGCTAATAATATATGCAGAACAATAATAATTCTGTTTGAGGATCTGGATATATATTGATGCTTTCTATGCTTGACAGAACCTGGCTATGCTTCCTTCCCTCCCTTCCTCCTTTCTTTCTCCCCTTCTTTCCCTCTCTTCCTTTTCCCCTCTTTTTCCACTCCATTTCCACTCTTCTTCCATTCTTCTTTTCCTGCTTCCTTTCTCAGCATCCTTTTCTCCTTCCCCTGTCCCTCCTCCCCTTTCTCTCTTCTTTTCTCCTTCACTTCTCCCCTTCCCTCAAGCCCTCCTTTCTTCCCTCCCCTTCTCCTTTCCTTCCTCCTTTCCTCTCTCTCCTTTCTTCCTCTCTGCCTTTCTAGCCCTTCCCTCCCTTCTCCTCCTCCTGCTCCTTTTCTCCACCCTTTCCTCTCTCCTTGCCTTCCTTTATTTCTTCCCTGCCTGCCTGCCTTTTTCATCCTTTTCTCCTCCCTCCCTGCCTGCTTCCCTCCTTCTTTCTCCCTGCCCCTCCCAGAAGCCCTGTCTCCTTCTTGTAGGGCTGGTGTGGTGGCTGACGGAAGCCTGTGTGTGTGTGTGTTGGGGGGGAAGGGGGTTCGATGAGGTGGCTTTATTGCTGTCACCCTCACAATGCTGAGGCTGCAGCTGGAAGGGAGAAGAGGGGAGGGGAGTGGGGGAGGCCCCGGAGAGGGGAGGGGTGGGGAGAGGCCTGGGATAGTCAAATTTCCGTTGCTGAATATTTAATGAAGCCTGCCGTGTTTATTTGGTTAGCCTGTCGATTTTTATCGTTCTGTCAATAGCTTCTCATATGTGGGGTGGTGATGATCTTTAGCAGCCTTTCCCCGGGGAGGCCCTGCGTTAAATGCAATTATGGATTTTATACCTCAACGTGTTTGATATTTCCACTGATCTAATTTGCAGTCTGGTAGTTTATTGTTTGGCATTTTAATGGCGTTCAAATGCTATGGAAAATTTGATTTCTTTTTATAATTCTTCCTAACATTGTTAATGCGGGTGGCTGGGATTTTAGAACCAAATGTATAGAAAGAAAAAAAAACATCCTCTTATTTATTTTTAAATATATATACACATATACTTTGGGAGAGTGAAGTGGGAAGAACATCAAATGTAGTCAGAGAACCTGAGTTCAAATATTAGTTTTAATTTTTAGAGCCATGTGATCGTGGGCCTGTCATTTCTCCACCCTGGCCTTCCATTTCCTTATCTATCAAATGAAGAAAGTGGACTAAATAATCTCCAAGGTCCCTCTCATCTCTCATAAGCTGTGTCCTAATATCTCTTCCAGCTCTGACATTCTCTGTCCTAAAGTGCCTTTAAATGCTAATCTCTATTCTGAAGTGCCTTCTAAATGTTCTAACACTGTGTTTTAAGATCCCTTCCAGCTCTAAATCCTGTGATCCTGTGTATGGGTAAAGAGGAGCCTGTGTAGGAGCTTCCTCATTCCTCCTAGGCCACATTCCAGGAAGCATTGGAGAGCTTGGAGTTAATAATGAGTGTACAATGATCCCCAACTCTTAGGTCTCGAGTGGGTCCAAAGCCTTCAGGGATTCAGATGAAAAGGAAAATTTAATTTGCAGAGACCTTCCCTTCCACCCCAGCCAAGCAGGCAGTGGTTCTCTTGCTGTAGCTTTGAGGTTTCATCTGGATACTACCTGTGTTCCTAGGCAGCACCTTCACCAAGAAGACAGTTTTTGCAACATCCCACAAGTGAAACTCTCTCAGACTTAAGCTGCACAGGAGGTGACAGCCTGCATTGGTAGAGAGAGTTTCCTCATCCAGATATTCCCTAGACAAATAAAAGGATAGGTCTAGTCCCTGTCCCTATCCCTATAAATGACAAGAAGACCACATTTAGAATCAGAAGACCAAGGACCTGGGTTCAAATTCAACACCAGTTGATGAGCTATGTGGCCTTCCCTGAACCTAGTTTCCTCATCTATCCCTGGATAATAATAGTATTTGCACTGACTGATCTCATCTCATAGTTACCCTAAACCTTTCTGGAAAGGTTAGCTCTTATTTTTTAGAAAAAGTGGAAAAATGACTGGTTTGAGAAGTCAGGAGAACCAAGTTCTAATCCCATTTGTTCTGCTTTGTAAGTGTGGCTTTCTAAAAATTTGCTCACCTTCTCTGAACCTCTGTTTCCTCGATCTGAAAAATAAGGGAATTGGACTAGATTATCTCCAAGGATCCTTCTGGGTATAAAATCCTCCTGTTGCACTTGCTCTGGAGTCAGAGGAGCTGGATTCAAATCCCTCCTCTAACACTTTTGTTTTGGTATTTCTATGCTTTATTTAGATTTTTTTTTTTACATCATTCAACTTTATTGTTAGTAAAAAGAATTTTATTTTTTCCTATTACATATAAAAATAATTTCCAATATTCTTTTTTGGGTAATGAATGTATGACCCTGGGCAGGTTTTTTGACCTCTCAGTGCCTCAATTTTCTCATCCTTAAAATGAGGAAGTTGGATTAGATGACACAGAAGTCTTTTTGAGATCTAGAACAATCACATTGTTAATTACCCCCATTTTCAAAATAGGAGTAATAATAGCTGCTGTACACAGGGTTTTGTGGTATTTGTGATGTGTTTGATTATGATTTTTGTGGTTAAGCAAATTCTTCATTTTTGTTCAATTCTTGATGTCTTGGAGGCTGGCCTGGGGCAAGAGTGCACTGGGTGCTAGGCAGGTGCTGGAGCCTTTGGGTCTGTGAGGTTGGGGGCTATTTTACACACCTCTAGCCATTTATTGTGCAGTAACTCAGGAGTTATGGGGCCTCTGCCATTCCAAAATAAATCCTTTAATTAGCCACCTAGTCAGAAACAATTTAACCTCCTTAGTCTCTCTCATAAACTCCATCAGGTCTGGCTATACTGTTGCAGAGGGTGGGGTAAGTGTGATCTATTTGCATCTAAGAGTATAGGCCTTCTTCCCTCCCCTCCTTTCATCTTTCCTTCCCTCTTCCCTCCTTCCTTCTCTCTCTTCCTCCATTCTTTCCCTCCCTCCTTTTCTTCCTTCCTTCCTTCCTTCCTTCCTTCCTTCCTTCCTTCCTTCCTTCCTTCCTTCCTTCCTTCCTTCCTTCCTTCCTTCCTTCCTCCTTTTCCCTCTCTTTCCTTCATTCCTTCCTTCTTTCCTTCTAAACAAGAAAGCTGGGAAGCTCTGATGGTTTTATAGACTTACATCTCTTGTATTTAATGTTTTAATTGGGCTTGTTTGGATGAGAGCCAGCAGGCTCCTCCTCCTTTCTCTTCCTCTTCCTCTTTTACCTCTCTGCCACTACCTTCCCTATTCTCTTTCCTCTCCCTCTTCATTCTCCCTTTCTTC
This sequence comes from Petaurus breviceps papuanus, assembly GCF_028583685.1. NCBI lineage: Eukaryota > Metazoa > Chordata > Mammalia > Diprotodontia > Petauridae > Petaurus > Petaurus breviceps. The sequence goes on along the minus strand of NW_027185754.1, from coordinate 23,319,147 downwards.
CTCTTCCAGCCCGCCCTCTTTCCCTTCCTCCTCCCTCTGCAGCCTCCTGCCTGGGACTGGGTGTGTTCTGAGAGCAGTGCATGGCCAGGAGAGGAGGAGGCTGGGGTCTCCTGGGCCCAAGCTCCTCTGAGCTTGGGGCAGGGCAGTTTTTGAGTTGGGCAGACAGTGGTGGGAAGAAGCCTCCTCCTAAAGCTGCCCAGGGGACTAGGGAACTGCCAGGGAATGAATGGGAGGGGGCATCCTGTGAGCAAGAAGAGATTCCCCATCCTTGGAGGGCAAAGAATTTCCTCCCATCTTTCAGCAGAGGAGAGACTGAGCAGAGGGGCCAGCCAGGCTGGGCAGAGCTCCCAGGCCCGGGCGGTGATAAATCTTTCCCAACACCAGCAACGGCACATTCCTTGCGGTTGCCGAGTTCAGCCACCTTCATTGGAGCCGAGGGGAACTCCCTTGTTTCCTCTAGTAAAGTAGGCAAGCTGACAAAAAGGAGACTTCCCAAGGCAACCCAGCCAGATCTCTCCCTCTCCTCTTTCCCTCTTCCTTCCTCCCTCCTTTCTTTCCTCTTCCTCTTCTTCTCCTTCTTTCCTTCCTCCTCCTTTTTCCTCTCTTTCCTTCATACCTCCCCTTTCCTCCTCCCTCTTCTCTCCTTTTCCTTCCCTCCCTGTCCTCTGGCTAGAGCACAGCCTGGCAGAGAGAGAGAGAGAGAGAGAGAGAGAGAGAGACAGAGAGAGAGAGAGAGAGACAGAGAGAGAGAGAGAGAGAGAGAGAGAGAGAGAGAGAGAGAGAGAGAGAGAGAGAGAGAGAGAGAGACAGAGACAGAGAGAGACAGAGAGAGAGAGAGA
>NW_027185754.1:23297264-23318208 GCF_028583685.1 Petaurus breviceps papuanus | reverse complement strand
AGAGAGAGAGACAGAGAGAGAGAGAGAGAGAGAGAGAGAGAGAGAGACAGAGAGACAGAGACAGAGACAGAGACAGAGACAGACAGAGACAGACAGAGACAGAGAGACAGACAGACAGACAGACAGACAGAGAAGGAGCAGGAGAAACAGCCCATGGCTCAGGGCCCGATGGCTCAATCGAGCCTGTCAGCATTCGCCCTGACTTTTTTGAAATTTGTTTTTAGATTAAGATAATCTAAAGATCCTCCAAATCGAATGCTGGGCTATTTAAAGGAGAAATGCATGTGCATTGCAGGTGTGTATATTACACATGTGTGTATACACATATGTGTATGTGCACGCAGTATATAAAGGTGAACCTTGGTTATTGAGCTGAAGGTCAAGAGCTATTTATTTAGGGAAGAGGAAGAAGGTAACCCAGCCAAACTCAGAGCCTGAGGTTGGAGAGCACTAGGGGCCCAGCCAAGCCAGGTAGAGCTTGTGTAGCCTGTGAGTAAAAAGCCAGATTTGGGGGGGGGGGGGGGCGGAGGGAGGGGTTCCAGCTCTAGCTCTGCCATTTACTACCTGGGTGACTCTGAGCAAGCCTCAGTATCTTCATCTGTAAAATCAGGGTCCAACCCAATAAACATTTATTAAATGCCTACTATGTCCAGACACTATGCTAAATACTAGGAGCACAATTAATAAATGAAGAGATGGTCTCGGACTTCAAGGAGCTTACAGTCTGTAAGGACAACACACAAAAGGAGTCAGGAAAGTCGAAGGGACCAGGGTGATGACATCTACTCAGTAGGGAAGGTAAAGCACTCGATATAGCTTAAAGTGACACAAAAAGGGAGCTGTTATTTATTCTTCAATATCTCAAGCATCACTGGCTTCTTCTGTGCCTGTGTTTCCTCTGTCTGCCCAGATCTCAGCCCCTCCATGTCTTAGTAGGCAGTATTCTTGAGTGGCTGCATCCAGAAAAATTCATCCTTTGATGGTGAGTGCCATTGGTGATCATCTTTGAACTCAGGTTAACTTTGTGTGTCACCTAGTTGCAGATTAGTAGGACCTGCCAGTTTTTAGCTGGAAAGTTGGAAGTTTTCTAGAGTCCAGAGTTGCCACTGCCATTATGAGGTATCAACGGAGGCTGTCAGTGTGGGTGGTTGGTGTTGATGATGTTTTATTTTATTCTCATCTGTATATTCAATGGAATTCAGATAAAAATGATCCTGGGACAAGTCCCATTATTCTTTTGTGTCTATTGGTAGACAAAATGATTGATCTTTGGGACAGGTTCAGCAATTAAATAGGGCAATAAAAATATTCTATCCTTCCTTCTTTTTTTTCTTTCCTTCTTCTCCTCCTCCCCCTCTTCTCTTTCTCTTCTTCTTCTTCCTCTTCCTCCTCTTTCCTGGGCAAGAATCAGATTCCCACTCCATTCTGGTCCCACTCAACTCCTACCATTACATCGCTAATATTCTGGAACTTTACTATTAGTTTCCACAGAACAGATCTCTGAATAAACTGCTCCTATGGGGGAATTCATCCAAGGTGGTGAGGAATAGAGCTGCATTTCTGAAGATTTTTTCAAATGGAATTCCATCACCCCAAGGCCCCTAAGCAAGTGTCCTTGGCACTGACCACCCCACAAAGTCTGTGGAGCTGGCAAGATGAGCTCCTACAAGATGTAGCATCTATAAGATCTCTATAGGAAGCTTCTCTAATAACCTCAAAGCCTCCTGTGTTCAGGTATTTTGGGAAAACCAGAGAAGTAGCATCTCTCCTGGTATCCCAAGTGTCAGCACCTATCTAGCTGTGTCATGATTTCAGGTTCCTGTAGGATATATAGAGAAGCCCAGCTTCCATATTTAGAAAGACATTGACAAATTCAAGCATGTCCAAAAGACAGTAATCAGGATGATGAGGGGACTAGAAACCATGCCAACAAGGATCAGTTGAAAGAACTTAGGGTGAAGAAGAGAAGACTCAGAGAGGACAGGATAGATATTTTCAAGTATTTGTAGGGCTTCCATATGAAAGAGACTTTGGATTTATTGTGTTTGGTCCCAGAAGGCAGAACGAGGGGCAGCAGGCAATAGTTATAGGTGTAGATAGCAGCTCAATATAAGGGAAGACAACAATTAGAACTGTCCCAGAGTGAATTAGATTGTCCTGGGAGGTAGCAAGCTTCCTACACCTGGAAGTCTGGGAAGAAGCTGGATGACCTCCTGACAAGGATGGTCTAGAGAAGACCATCTCTGCTTCAGGCAGAGAGAGGTTCAGCTAAATGACCTCAGATTCCAGCTCTAGGAGTACAACTCCAAATTCAGTACTGACAGAAATCACTGAGTCTGGCCTTGACAGGTCTGAGACATTGGAGTGGGTATGAAGAGCATTCCACTTGGAGTCAGAAGAACTAGGTGTGACTCCCAGCTCTGCTTTGGTAGTAATAATGATAATAATAACAGTGATAACAGCTAGCATTTATAAAGTGCTTTAAGGTTTTGCAAATATCTCATTTTATCTTCACAACAACCTTGGGAGATAGTAAACTAAGGCCAGGAGAGGTTAAATGACTTGCCCAGGATCACACAGCTAGGAAATGTCTGAGGCCTGATTTGAACTCAGGTCTGCCTCAGACACTTCCTAGATGTGTGACCCTGGGTAAGTCACTTAACCCTGTTTGCCTCCGCTTCCTCATTTGCAAAATGAGCTGAAGAAGAAAATGGCAAACCCCTCCAGTATCTTTGCCAAGAAAACCCCAAATGGGGTCACAAAGAGTCAGATGACTGAAATGACACAATTTCCTGACTCAAGGTTAAGTGCTCTAACCTCTTACCACCTAGTTGCTTTTGCAGCTTTCTTTCTTTCTCCTAGCCTCAGTTTCCTCTGGTATAAAATGAAGGAGGGTCAGACTAGACATTCTAAGGTCCCTTTTAGCTCTCTATCCTATGATCTAACTACTACTGGGGCTCAGAAGGAGTTACTTATGGATATACATCCAAGATGGGTCAGGTAGATACCCCAAAGTAACCATATTCTGGCTCTTGTACTCAGCTCAAGCATGTGTTCATGGAAAATCCCCCCTGTAAGCTGAGTGCCTCCTCCTCTGAGTGCCTCGCTGGCTCCTATCTGTAGGTGCTAGTCAGGGGCTCAGCTCAAGAATCCAGATGTGTTCTCTAGGTCTGGTTCTAGCACCTCATGCTTACAAAGACCTTGGCTTATGTCATACAGTGGGACTAAGGCCAGCAGAGACTTCGATAACTCCTCCTAGTTTCTGTCATTGAGTCAATCACCATCCTGGTTCCTTTTGCCTCCATGCATGACTAGTCAAGGAATGGCTAGTGGAGGCCTCCTTATCAGTGGGGAGTTCTTAAAGGAGCAGAGAAGGGTAATGCTCTATGCAAACTTTCCAAGTCTCATCTGTGCACTCCCCACGCACCCCTGCCCCCACAGAAAGGTAGCATTGTGTGATAGAAAGTGACCTGAACTTGGATTAGGAATTCCAGTTCTGCTGTTCACTCTGTGTGACTGGGCAGCTCACTTAACCCCGTAAGCCTCTCACATCCCTTCTCTCTTAAAGGAAGGGGGCAGACTAGATCGATGTGTGCTGTCAGCACTGGTCTAGGGGCCAGGAGACCTGAATTGGGCTCCCAGACCCTGTCATTAATCATTTATGTGACATTTGGTAAACCCTCTCTCTGAGCCTCAGTATCCTCTCCTGTAAAAATGGAGGAGATGCCCTAATCTCTAAGGCCTCTTCTAGCTTTAGCAATCTAGGAGCTAGGAGTGGGGGAGGGCTGACATTCCCGAGCCTCCTCTATAGTCACAAAGGGAGGCTTCCAATGCTTTCTGGTCTGTCCAGAGAGAAAGGGGAAATTGGACAGAAACCTAGTTAGCTGGAGTTAGGAAAGTCACCAAGTTCTGGAAGGGGCCCACTAATGACATCAAGGTCTGGCCCTGCTGGTGATCTGTTAATGTATGATCGATGGGCGAGTAGGCCCTGGCTGCCACCAGGCTTGCTGTGTGTCAAGATGTTAAGTGGACGCCCCAATCAGCAGCGAAATCAGACCTGGGTAATCTGATGTTCCACTTAGGAAAGAAAACACAATTGTTACCACCTCAGATGAGACTGGGGGGGGGGGGGGGGCGGGGTGACCCAAGGAGCTCTCTCTGGGAGCCTGATAAAAATCTTCACAGCTCATTATCATCACTAATGTCCAGTTGTGTGTGCAGCTGTGTAACCACAAACAGCACACAACATTTTTTTTCCCCCTCATGGAGTTTCACTTCTTTCCCTATCCCTCTCTTCCTGCTTCGCTCAGCTTTCCACTAGCAGGGGTCTACCTGAAATCATAGCTCTAGAGTCCAAAGGGAACTCCGAAGCCTTCTAGTCAACGCTCCACCCCTCATTTTAGTGCTGAGGAAACGGAGGCCCAGAGAGGTTTAGTGATTTTCCCAGCATCACCCAGCTAGGACTCCTGAGAGGCAGGATTTGAACCGCCTCCTACTTCCCCCTACAAAAGCCAGAGGAACTAGGAAAGCAAGAAATAATAACAATTGGTTTTCCTTCTATCTTGTTACCAGGGATACAAAGCACTTGGCTCACAACATCCGTGTGATAAAGGGAGCACAAGGATTGTAATCCCCATTTCACAGAGGAGAAAACTGAGACTCAGAGACAAGTGACTTGGCTAAGGATAGGTGACAATTTAGCACAAGCATTGGTACGCTTGCCCAGATCTTCTGACTCCAGCATCAGTGTTCTCTCCACCAGATATGTGTTGTGAGGTTTGGGGGTGGGGGAGTATCCCGAGGGCAGTTTGTCTCTGCTAGAGCTCTGAATACAGCTATTGTGTGAAGAAGGGGATGGTGGGATCGAGGATCTGGAACTTAAAGGAATCTCAGAGGCAATCCTAACCCCTTGTTTTACAGATGAGAAGAAGGCCCAGGGACGTGAGGTGTCTTGTCCTTGGGTCCGAGCCCAGTTTCCTCCACCTAGCTCCTGAAATCTGTTAAGTGTTGAAATCAGATCTCCAGCCCGGTCCTGACTGTTTTTCACGATTTTAGGCTATCTCAAATGTTTCTAGTTTCACTGTGTGATATCACAAAACTCGATTCCTCCCCCTGAGCCTCAGCTTCCTCACCTGCAAAATGAGAATTAGACTAGATGATCTCCAAGGGCTACCACTCTCTGAATCTCGGGTGTTAACGAAACATCTATGAAGCACCTACTGAGAACGATGGTATAGAGATTTTTAAAATGACATCATCCTTGCCTTCCTAGGGTTTAGTCTAATGGGGGAATGTGAACTGTGCCCGAATACAGATGATACAACAGGCAAAGGAGAAGAAGAGGCAAAATACTCTAAGAAAATTTGTAGAAAGAGAACTCACTTCCATTTGGGGGGAATCATGGAAGATCCCCTGGAGAGAATGACATCTGTTGGCTTCCCCTCTCCAAATGCCTAGAGTATATCTTATATGTACACAATTGTTTGCATGTTGTCTCCCCCATCAGAATGTGAGCTCCTTGAGGGCAGGGCCTGGTTTTTGCTTTATTGTTTGGTGGGGTTTTTTTTGTTGTTTTGTCTTGCCTCTGTATCCCCAGCAGTTAGTTCAGTTACTGGCCAGTAGAAGGCATTTAATAAATGCTTGTTGATTGACTGTCTGAGAAAAGCATTTCAAGAAAAAAGATTTCTGTAGGTAGAGAGGGGGAGGGAGTACATTCCAGGTATGGGGGATGGCCTACACAAATGCCCTAAGGCGGGAGTTGGCTGGAAGCTAGAGTTTACCAAGAGGAAGAGTGTGAGATAAGACTGGAAAGATGGTTTAAAGCCACTTTGGAAGTGAGGGGAGGTGTCTTAAATACTTGACTAGGGGATTTGCATTTTATCCTATGGGGAATAGGGAACCACTTGGTGATTTTGATTTGGAGAGTGAGTGGTTAGTTATGCATTAGGAAAATGAAACTGGAGGCTTGGGAGAGTTGGACTGCTGGAGAAACGGGAGAGAGTGGAGCCAAGGAGACCAGTTAGGAATCTACATTTTCAGGTCTTCTAATCCTCTTCCCTGACAGACCTTAGCAGAGCACTGCTACCTGCCAAGGGACAGATCATTACACTGTCAGGAGAGGAGGGAGGTAGAAGCAAGAGCCCAGAAATTCCTGCAGGCTCAGACCCCTCACCAGTGTCACTACCTACCAGAGAGGCCTCTTTGGTAAATGAAAAGATAAGAGGCAAGATGGGCCAACTCTCTGAATGGAGATCCTGGGCTGGCTGCTTTTAATCAAAAAGAACACAGGAGGGGCAGTATCGTGGAAAAAGCATTGGATTTGGTGCTTTGAAGCCTGGTTATTTTACTTAGTGCCTTTTGTCATCGGACAAGTCATTTCCCTTTGCTATAGCTTGTTTTACTCTTCTATAAAATGGGAATAATATCTCCACCACAGAGGTAGTGTGAGGAGAAAATGTTACAATGTGTATGTAGTGTGGTTTTTTTTTAGGTTTTTTTTGTTTGCTTTTTGGAGGCAATTGGGGTTAAGTGACTTGCCCAAGGTCACACAGCTAGTGTGTGTGTGTGTGTGTGTGTGTGTGTGTATGTGTGTGTGTGTGTGTGTTTGTTTTAAGTGTCTGAGGCTGGATTTGAACTCAGGTCCTCCTGACTCCAGGGACGGTGTTCTATTCACTGCGACACCTAGCCACCCCTGTAATGTGTTTTGTGGCCTTTAAGGTGCTATATTAGTGATTTTTTATTTGCTCCAGCCTATTTTAAATCTGGGATTTAATTCGAATGGGTCCAGTCTCCACTCACAAAGATTCTTACCTCCCCATTCTCTATCGGTAGCCACTCTGAGCCTCTCCATTTTTAGTGAGGCTGGGTCCTTACTCAAAGCCTTTCCCAAATTAAAGGACATGCCAGATTTTACCCGCCTAGTACTGCATTTACAGCTATCCAGAGAGATACTTTCTAAGAGAGCAACCCCATGTAAGAGAGAGTTAATATTAAAATATTAGAATGAGTATGTTCCTCTTAGATGATGGTCAGATTTCTGTGACATGTGTAAGAGCTGACAAAATTCGGAAAAAGCAAAAACATTTAGTCATACGATTAAGATTCAGCTCCCTAAATGCCCCTGTGCCTTTGGGGGTGCTCTATTTCTAACCTTATGTATAAGTGCAGTGGACTACTTCAGGAGATAGTGAGTTTTCCCTACTGGAAGTCTTCATACAGAATATGAATGACTTATAGTTGGGTATGTGGGAATGGAGATTCCTTCCACATGTTGCTTTTCATTCATGTAGGTGTTGGACTAGATAGCCCTTGAGGTCCTGGAATCCAACCCTGGAATTCTGTGATTCAGTGGCATAGTCTTCTAGAGTCCAAGGACCCATCTATACCACCATGAGACATCTGGAATTCTGTGATTCAGTGGCATAGTCCTCTAGCGTCCAAAGACCCATCTATACCACCATGAGACATTTGGAGGAGTTTTATTATGGGAATCTCCCTTGGGCCAGGGATCTGGAGCCCTATGGTTAATACGATTGTTGTCACAAGAGATAAGGTGGATCACTGGGAGAGCTGAGCCAAAAGGGGCTTTGTCCTCAAGATTTTGAAGGAAGTTTTATCAACCAGAGACCAAGGACCATTTGGTCCACTGGAAACTGGGTAAGAAGAGCAAGAATCAGAGCTAATAACCATGAAAAGATGCAGGTGGGAGCTAATTCCACTTAGAAACATAAAAAGGTAGTTGGGGAGTGTTCATGAATACCATTCATATATTTAGAACTGGAAGAAACGCTTGATATCATCTAGTCTAACCCCAGAAGATTTGTACAAGGTTACAGAGTGATGATAGTAACAATAGTTAACATTTCTATTATACCTTAAAGTTTGCAAAGCATTTTCCCTACAACAATCCCATGAAGTAGTAGGGCAAGGATTATTATGCTCATTTTACAGATGAGGAAACAGGTTCAGAGAGGAAAAGAGAATTTCCCATGATCACACAGCAGCAGAGATAGGACTTGAACCCAAGTCCTTTTAACTCCAAAGTCCAGTACTCTTTCTACTAAACTTTGATGCCTAAATAATGACAAAGCTTCATGTCCCCATTGTTCCCTGTCTAATGGGGGGTCTCTTCTCCCATTGTAAGGGCTATCTTGATTTTTTTTTTATTTGTTTGTTTCCAAGGATGAAATGTCTCTCTTGGGTTAGTTCAGTAGCTGTCAAGATGAAAGAGATGAGATGAAGAGAGAAATCCATAAACTGTGGTTTAGAAAAACCTGTTTGTTTGGTAAGCTATTGATCGACTGGAATGTCTCCTTGCAAAGTCATCGTTTACACTAAACAGCTGAGGGTGGATCACAGGATCAATCATGGAAATTGGAGACAGAAAAAGCTGACCCAGAGCCTCCCCCTCTTCCCTCAGGCCGATCGTGCTCATTCCTTGGTATTTTCTAAGTTCTTTGGCTACAGTCTCGGGGGCTGCCCCTTCAGCTACCCCTCCATCAGGATGCCTTCCCCAGTATGTGGCCCTGTTTTGATGAGGGTCTTTGTGTCTTCCTCATCAGCCCCTCCTGCGGTGCTCCATCTGTTTTGTGGACTTCCTCTGGGAAAAGTTGGTCAATATGGATCCTCCTTTCCCCAGACAGCTCCTTGTCAGAGAGGGATCTGTTTCATTTGGCTTTTATCCATTGCAATTCTACAACCATTTAGATGGTGACTATGTGAGGGTTCAGTGGGAGGAACACTGGTTCAGAAACTCCAGAGCAAATACCAGTTCCCCTACCTCATCTGTGTGACAACCTTGGGCAAGATTTCCTTGGGCCTCAGTTTCTCCATCTGTGTAAATGGGAGGGGAAATGGCATGAGAATAAATGACCTCCAAGGTCCCTTCCAGCTCCATTAATCCTATATGCAGGGCATATCGGGCCTGTCTAGCCTCCGCTTATGTCCTGAGTTTCTGTAGTTCTGACTTCTTGGTCCCTAGTAGGAAGCCAGCATCTCTAAGGATCTGGGGATGACAGGGAGGAGCAGGCAGCAAGTGAGTGGCAGTCAGAGCTGCCTTAGGCTGATTCCCCTCCTCCTCATTCTTCATCCAGACAGACCAGTGTGATGGGTTTACTTTTCTCCATCTGACAGCAATAGCAATGATAACAGCTCATATTTACATGGCACTTTATAAACATTTACCAACCCTGGGAGTATGAGGGTGAAAGCTTTGTCACTACCCTTGGTCAGGGGAGGAAACTGAGGCCTAGAAAGAGGAAGGAATTTGCCTAGAATCACATGATTTATTAGTAATGTGACAGTGTAGGGTCTTGAACCCAGGTCTACTGACTAAGGACTGGGGATTTTCCACTGCAGTGAATTTGCCCTATCTCTGGATGGCTCTTATGCTTACATTCAAATCTGGTTTATATTATCTTTTTTTTCCCCAAAGATTTATTCTCATTTTTCTAAGTTGTCTGATTTTATTTTATCTTCTCATGTTTCTAAACCCCTCTCTTCAAGTCCTTTCTTAATATCTCTCAGATTGTAACAATTTTAAAAATAGAGCTAAATTCTATACTTTTTTCAATTGAAATATTTATTAAGCACCTACTATGTGCCAAGCGCTATGCTAAGCCTTCTGAAGCTACTAGGCAAAAGTCAATAAACTTAAGAGCCCCCCCAGCACAATGGGAAGCTGATTGGACTTGGAGTCTGAGGAACTGAGTTCTGGATCTTGGCTCTGCCTCCCTCTAGCTCTATAGTTTTGGGCAAGTCACATAATAATAGCTCCTATCTCTGTAGGTCTTCCAGGCCTGAAAGGAGCTTTCTCCATAGTCACTTGCCAACACAGACTAATAACAGCTTACATACAGCTTAACATCTTAGAGAGTTGTTCAAAGGCATGAATGGGATGGTTAATGACTTGTACATGGTCACATAGCTAGGATGTGCCAGGGACAGGCTTGAACCCAGCTCTTCCTCATGCTCAGACTGGCCTTCTATCTGTTACAACGGGTTGCCTCTTAAGGGAGTATAACTAGAGGTAGATAAGGGTGCTGGGCCTGAAGTCAGGAAGACTCATCTTCCCGAGTTCAAATCTGGCCTCAGACACTTACTAGCTGTGTGACCCTGGGCAAGGCACTTAACCCTGTTTGCTTTAGTTTCCTCATCTGTGAAATGAGCCAGAGAAAGAAATGGTAAACTACTCCAGTATTTTTGCTAAGAAAATCCCAAACAGAGCCCTGAAGAGTCAGACACGACTGATCATGCCAGTTAATGCAAGTATTATTATACCCATTTAACAGAGATCACTGAGTCAGGTCAAAATGTTTCCTGGTTGCTTTAGTCAGGATTGACTGCTGTATCATATTACCTCTGGGCTTCAGTTTTCTTATTTATAAAATGAAGGAGAAGGGTTGAGATGACCTCAAAGTTATCTTCCAGCCCTAAGATTTTATCCACATGGCTCGTCTTTTAGATGCTGCCTAGAGAACCAATGTTATGCAGTAGGGTCATTGACCACCTCTGAGCCAAGGTTCTAACACTAAAGGATCCTGGACAAATTCCCTTCCTCTTCCTGTCCCCATCTGTTTGCCCCTCAGCAGCAGTGAGATGGAGCAAGTGAAAGTTTTGTTCTATGTTCTGGTTAGCCCACATCCAGAGTATTCAAACCAGCTTTGGGCATAACCTTTTAGGAAAGACATTGACAAATCTGAATATATCCAGTCAGAGGTGACCAGGATGGTGAGGGCACTGGAAACCAGTTTATACAGAGATTAGTAGAAGGCATTGGGGATATTTAGCCTGGAAAGCAGAAGACTTAGTAGGAAAATTACATCCATATTCAAGTATTTAGGAGGCTGTCATGTGGGAAATGATTCTGATTGGCCCCAGGAGACAAAATGAGGAGGAACTGGTGGGGGGAGAGACAATGGCTCTTGATGTACAATTTGGAGGACCCCGTCTGTTCTAGAACAGCTTGTTGCCTCCTCTCTTCATTCCCCAATTCCCTCCTTCCCCCCTCATCCTTTGCATCCTGTCAAAATAATATTCCTTATGCACAAATCTGATCATGTCACTTCTCTCTTCAAAAACTTTTCAATGGCTCCCCCGTGTCTACCCAATATAGTTCATCCTCCTTTGCCTGGCTTTCAGGGCCCTCTACAACTTGGCATCCTAATTCTCCAACATTATCTTCTATGATGTATCTCCCAACTATTCTATGCTCCAGACAAGTTGGACTATAATTTGTCTCTCAAACACTCAGCATGGACTTTCTTGTCCTTCTCTTGTCCTTCATGCTTCCTATTCTTTTTTTTTTGAGGGGAGGGTGGCAAGGCAATTGGGGTTTTAAGTGAGTTGTCTAAGGTGACACAGCTAATAAGTGTATTAAGTGTCTGAGGCCGGATTTGAATTCAGGTCCTTCTGACTGCAGGGCCAGTGCTCTATTCACTGTGCCACCTAGCTGCCCCCATGTTTCCTATTCTTGGAATGTCCTTACAACCTTAGTCATGTGATGTGCTGTCTCATAATGTAGTGAGTTCTCCATCATCAGAGGTATACAGGTGAAAGTTACTTTTCAGGGATGTGGTACAAAAAATTCCCATTCAGCTATAGGTCAGGTTATGGGGTCTCTTCCAATTTGAAATTCTTTGATTCTGGGGAGAATCATGGTAAGCCTGACCCAGAATAGAATGAAGTGGACAGGTTTGAGCTTCTCCAAAGGACAGGAAACAAATGGTCTGATAGACTTTTCTACCAGGAAGGAGACAGCTACCGTTGCTGATTTCTTTCCCCATTGTTCAGTTATGGCCAGAGATAGATGTACGCTGAATATTTTTTCCCATACTGCACACAAGCCAATGTACCTCTTTCCCCTTAGTTTCTTGGTTGTGCAGGCCATATCTCTGCTTAGGACTTAGCCTCTCTTCCTCATTCCTGGTGGGGTGAATTCAGACCCCATAGAACAGTCAGTCTCTCAATCCTAAACCACACACACACACACACACACACACACACCATGCCAGAGATCCTCTAGAGATGGTCAAGTTTGAAGCTCACAACCTCACACATCTTTCCTTGACTAGAAAATAAGGGTATGGGCAGGAGTGGAGGGGGGTAGAATTAGATGGAGTCTGAGGTACCTTCTGGGTCATGATCTCTGATGGCACAGTGGACAGAGTTCTGGGTCTAGAGTCAGGAAGACTTGATCCAGCTTTAGATTCGTACTAGCTCTGTGACCTTAGGCAAGTCACTTAGCTTCTGTTTGACTCAATAACTCCTACATCCCAGGTTATTGTGAGGATCAAATGAAATAACATTTTCAAATCTTGAAAGTGCTATAGAAATACTAATTATTATACTTTCCCTACCACTTCTGCTCCTTCCACATGACATTTCCTAGCACACCTGTCCCTCTGCCCCTTCTTCCCACTTAATACTATACACTTGAGAATGCAAGCTCTTTTTTCTAGAGTTCATTCACAAAGAAAAAAAATAATTCAGAAGGATAGGGTCATGAGACACAGACATAATTTAACTCAAGTTAACAAACGAGTCAGGTCAGCACTGAGAAGTTGGTGCTTTTCTCATTTAAGATTCACCCACCTAGTCTTTCTGCACTCAGCCCATTGGTCTATTCAAGAATCTCAGGTTCATTTTCTTCTGTTCTTTTTTTTTTCTTTTTGGAGGGGGGAGGGCAGGGCAATTGGGGTTAAGTGACTTGCCCAAGGTCACACGGCTAGTAAGTGTTAAGTGTCTGAGGCCTCATTTGAACTCAGGTCCTCCTGACTCCAGGGCTGGTGCTCTATTCACTGCACCACCCAGCCACCCCCAGGTTCATTCTTAACCAAACAAGTGATGTGCAGTATTCCACTCATCCCTAACTAACTTCCTCCCCCTCCGTCCACCAAAAGACAAACCAGGAAAGTCCAACAGTTGGGTATGATCCCAGATCCTAACTTACTAATCACAAGATAATGGCTTTGGAGCACATTAGTCTCACTCTCATTTTAGATGAGCAAAAAGGGTACTGAGAAGTTAACTGACTAGTCCAGAGACACCCAGCCAGTTGGTTGGACCTGAGTCTGATTTTTCCTGATGCTAAGGTTGGGATTATATCCACTGGGACATGTCATCATCATGATTACCACCATCATCAACATAATTTATTCATAATTAAAGTCATCAGATATCTCACCAAGGCGTGGAAGTCACCCTGTGCTCTCAGAGTTTGTACTGATCCATCTAAAATTCTGACAGGCTCTGTCAAACTAGAAAGAACTTTGAACGTGGCCCAGTGGCAGATGAGAGTGTGCCAGATATCTGAGGACCAATCTTAGTAAGTCTAGAGAAGCTGCAGAAGTCATAAATTCTTAAGCCACAACAACTTTTATTGACCATCTAAATTATAGAGAGTTTTTGTATGGAGGGAGATTTTTGCCTACCAAGGATTTCACCTAGAAATCATACCCTATTCATTTTGCTACCAAGGAAATTTTTAAAGTGGCTGTTTTCCACAAAAAATTAGGGACCTGACTAACCTAGTTACATGACATTGGTCTCCATTTTCTGTGTTAGGCTTCTCAGCATCAGCCTGGCAAAGGTACTTACATATAGTGAAACTTTATTTTGTTTTTAAAAGTCACCTTCGATTTTAAAACTCCATTTTAAAATGAAGAATAGAGATGATCATATACTTTTTTTCAAATGTATTTGGGAGTGGGGTTGATCTGGAGCAAATAAACATTGTACACAATTATTGATAAATGGAAGGACAGGTCTCTGAGTAGGAAATAAAGCCAAATCAGGAAACTGGACTTAAAAAAATAGAATTGGGAAGCAACTGAGTCTTCCAATTCAAGGCTGAATGAGGTGCATTATGGATTGGTTGGGAAAGCTCAAGACTAGAGCAGGAAAAGTTAGATTTTGCTCATTCTTTCACTTCTCTGAGCTTCAGTTTCCTCATTCAGTTCAATTGAATAAGCAATTATTTAAGTATCTATTATGGATCAGGCAGCAGGGGATATCAGAAGACAAATAAAAATAATTTTTGCCCTCAGGAAGCTTACATTCCAAGAAAGAAAACAACATATACACAGATAATACACAAAGAAATTTGGTGGGAAGATCTACAACCTAGGAAGACCAGGGAAGGACTCATTTGGGAGATGGCTTTTGAGCTGATGTTGGGATTCCGAGAGTCATAAGTGAAAGGGTAGAACATTTACAAAATGAGGAGGGCAGAACAAGGTTAGCTCTAAAATCCCTTCCAGCTCGAGATCATGCAGTGTCTATACTGATAAAATCACAGATCTTTCAAGGATTAATACTTACTAATGCTATTAAGTATGTGCCAGGTCTAGAGCAAGAACAAGTAGATTTGGGGTAAGAGGACATAGACCAAATTAGAGCTTTGATACTTACCAAATAAGTCCTTTTTCTTCTCTATACCTCAGTCCAGGATGCTAAACTAGGTAATCTCTGATGTCCTTTCCAGTTCCAAATCTGATGACCTCTGACCTGAGCCAGCTGCTTGATAATGTTTGTAGAACGGAGTTAAAGTCAGTAACATGACCTCTTTTCTACCCAGCTTAAGGCTAGGTCTCCTTTACACTTTTCTCTGGAAGTGTCTCCCACTCTGAAAGGGCCAGCTCCTGCCATCCATGTTCCCCAATCCCACACCTCTGCCCCCAACCCAAACAACATTGGCATGAACTCAGGCCAGATGACTCAGGAGGGCAGCATTGGCCATGCTTGGGAAGTACAGTCCTCAGGAAACTGAGGAAACTGGAGCCTTCCTTTTCTCTTCATTAGAGATACTCAGTTTTCACTTTGGGGATTCAGTTTAGAGAGTGTGGCTGGCAGATTAGCAGATGGCCATGGGAGCCAATAACAGAGCTAGGAGAGAGTCACTGTGTCTGCTGAACTCAGTTTACTCCTTTTTACATTGATGATGATGCAACCAGGAAAGGGAGACCTAAACAAAGGAGTTACCTCCCATTGTTTTCTCCGGCCAAAGAGGAATAATAATAGTATGTCAATATAATAATCATCATTATTATTATATGATGAGAGTGATGATAGTAACAATAATTTATATCGCTTTAGCACTTCACTGTTTTCAAAACACTTTCCTCTCAGAAACTCTATGAGTATAAGCTTTATTATTCCCATTTGACAGATGAGAAAACTGAGGCATATAGTGATTTATACACTTTTATACTTAGCTAATAATAATAGTAATTGATATTTATAGTACTTCCAAGTTTATAAAGCATTTTATATTCATCAACTCATTTGTTACTCATAGTAGTCCTTTAAGGTATTTATTAGCCCAAGAGCCAGCCCCACAGAGTAGAAATAGCACTTGCTCTGAAGTTTGAGGGCCAGGGTAAAATCCTTCCTCAATTACTACCTTTGTGACCTTAAGTAAGCCCTTGGGTCATACTCTTCTTCTCTATAAAATGATGGGGTTGAATTAAATGGCCTTTGAGACCCCTCCCACCTCTATATACAACTATGATTTTAAATCATTTGATCTTCATGACAACCTCGTAGAATATTTAACAGATTAGAAAATTGAGGCTCAGAGAAATGAGATTTGTTCTTGGCCACACAGCTACTAGGTGTCAGAAGTGGGATTTGAACCCGACTCTTCTGTGTCTGTAGGTCCAGGACTCTGCACTTCACCGTCTGTACCAGTCAGGCTCTTGGGTGTGCATGGTACTGGCATGGGTGTAATGAAATGGAAAGGCATCATTAAGTACTCTTTGTGAGAGGCAGTGTGTTGTAACGAATAGAAAGCTGGCCTTGGAATCAGGAAGATGTGAGTTCTCAAGTCCTGCCTCTGATACAAGTTGGGGGAAGTCGCTTCAGTAACTCCCTGAGGCTATAAATTGCAGGGAAGGTGCATAGGTAGAAGGAATTTCCTCATCTAGGAAATTCCCTGTATCAGTGAAACCCCAGTCCCCATCCTTATCCTTTTTTCTATGTTATCTCTCTCAACACAGTGGAGTGGGTAGTATAGGGATTAGTAGTCCTATTTTGTAACTGGAGAAACTGAGGTTCAATGAGGTAAAGTTCCTCGCCTAGGATCAAATAGGAAAGTATCAGCCATGATTTGAGACTAGGTCTCCTGACTCCAAGTCCTCTGTATAATATGACGTGCTGGGTGTGGGCATCCCTTTTTTTTTCTGTGACACAGTGAAAACAACTCAGAATAGGGAAGTCAGCCTTCTCACATGTGGTATTGGCTTCATGAGGTATTCATTTTCATTTTTCAGCACGTTGCGAAATTCATATTACCCAGTAATGACTTCCTTACTGTACTGGATGTAAAAAAAAAAAATCCTGGGAAAGAAGAAAAATGAGCCTTCTCGGCCTGCAGGCTGCGTCTGTAACAATATGGAAACAGATTGTTGATTCAGAGGAATATTTTGTAGCCTTGCGTGGCCCAGCTCTGCCCTATTGGAGGCTAATGGCTGTGAACATTAGCAAATCAAGAGGATGAATTACAGGCACATTAAGAAGGCCTGAGGCTCAGCTCTCCCACCCTTCTCTGCCCTGCCTCGGAAGACTGGGCCTTCTCACCCCCACCCCACACCTAAGAACACTGGGGGCCCTTGTTGGTTATCCAGCAGGGGTCTCCTGGGCATGGAAGCGATAGGCCTTCTATTCTAATTCTTCAAGGATATGTGATTTTATCATATGGATCTGCACTCCCCCAGCATGTACATTGAAAACTCTCTATGCTCTAGTGGAAAAGGGCTTGTTCTTCATAAGTTTCTGTGGTTAAAAAAAAAAAATCTGTCACTTGGTAAACATAAGATTTAGACCTGGAAGGGTCCAGCCCTCTCATTGGGTCATGGAATTAGAGATAGAAGGAACCTTAAGAGCTCAACCACTCTCATATTATTGTATTTTATATTATATTTTATTCATGTATCTTTTCTGTATCTATCCTCTCTCTGTCTCTCACTCCCCCTTTCTTGCTCTCTCTCCCTATCTCTCCCTCTCTCTCTTTCTCTGTCTCTCTCCTGCCCCCCATCTCTCTCTGTCTCTGTCTCTCTCTCTTTCTGACCTAGATGGGTTCACTACCCCTCCCATTGCAACCTGGTGTGCCCCTCTCTCCTATTTCTCAGGGCTCACCATATTGATGCCAGAGTTAGTCCAGATATGAGATCAACCTTAGTCTTACTAAAGCTTAGAACTCCCAAGCCCCACCCATTCACCAGCCTCAACTTCCCCAGTAGCAAGGATTATAGGTGTGTGCCTCAGTCCCTAGTTAACCACCTCATTTTACAGAGAAAGAAAGAAACTAAAGCTCAAGGAGGTTAGATGATTTGCCCAGGACCACACAGGTGCTAAGTGACAGGGATAAGACTGAACCTTTTACTCCAAATACAATGTTCTTTCTACCATGGTACCTTGCCTGTTAGGATAATATAGTAGAAACTAATGAAACTTTACAAGGGGAAGTGACTTGGACTCAAATGCTCAGCTTCTAAATCTACCACTTTCATATTAATAATGAACCCTTCTGCATGTAAGTTGATACTAAGAATCCAGAGGACCATGGAGGCCCCCCTTGGAGACCTTTCTAGCTTGGTACAACCACTTAGTCTTGGGACTCCTATGGGAGAGCCTTGGAGAGAGCCCCGGGACACCTCTGAATACAATGAGGCATTGGCAAAGGCCTTTGTAGAGAGGAGGAGGAGGAAGAGGACACTGATGATGATGATGATGATGATGATGGTATTCCAATGCTCCAGAAATTCCTGATTTCATTGGTATGGGTCTCTCATTCTAGCTTCCTACCAACACATACTCTAACCATAGAGATGCCTTAGGAGATCACCTTTCTGTGTTATTTTGGCCTCCCCCCCCCCCCCCCCCCATTCCCATGGTCACTCTTCTGTTGACAGTACCACTCAGCTAAGCCAGTCTATTTCTGGGCTCATCCTCACAGCCTTTAGAGTTTGGTAGAAATGGCAGATAGGTGTAAAAGAGTTTTGGGCTTGGAGTCAGGAAACCCAGGTACAAATCCTGCCCTGGATGTTTATTAGCAGTATAATCATGGGCAAGACACTGAACTTCTCAGAACCTCCCTTTCTTTGCCTTTAAAATGGGGGTGATTATGCCTCCCAGGGCTATTGTGAGGAGAGCATTTTGTACTTCCAGTACTGTTCAAATGAGTTATCATCGATAAGGCTTGCCAAAGCTTGTGCTCTACTGTCTCTGAGAGCCCAGGGTCCACTCTGTGCCTCAGTGAGCACTTGGGGAGGGCTTCAGTAGAAAACTGAGTAATAAGTTTAAAACAAAACAACACAATATCTTTAAGGAGCAGGTTTTTTTTTTCATTTTCCAAAGGGTTTCATAATAAAGTCAGTGCCTTACACATCTCACTCACCTCGGTGGGCACCCTTTTATAAGGTCTTGTGCCCTGAGCTGACTTGAGCTTTTGATTCAAGACAACATTTGTGTGTAGAACCCTGTACTCAATGTTGGAGGAGATAGGAGGTTTGGAAATTACTGAGTTCCTGCCTTCCTGGAGCTTACAGTCTAACAGGAGAAATAGGGTGTATACAAGGTGATTACAATACTGAATAATAAGTGCTTTAGACAGGTAGAAAACAAAGGGCTATATGAAGGTCATTATCTAATTGGGAAATTAGGAAAGATTGCCTGGAGGAGTTGGCATTTCCATTAGACTTTAAAAGATGGGTATGGATTCGATTGGATAAGAGAGGTAGGAAAAACAGTCCAAGGATAGGAAGCATGCAGAAGAAAAAGGCAAGGAGTGGGAAAGTCCAGTCTGTATGTTTTCAGAACAGAGAGCAGAGCTTACCTGGAGCATAGGATGGGTGGAGGGAAGGAATAGGAGATAATTCTGGAGAGTAGGGTTCCAAGTTGTGGAGATCCTTGAATACCAGGTAAGGAATTGAATTTTCCTGGAGAGAGAGAGGGAGAGGTAGAAGGAGAGAGAGAAAGAGAGAGAATGTACTAGTGAAGGAAGTCTCATTTTACAGATGAGGAAACTAAATCAGAGAGAGTGATTTGCCCAGGGTAAGTGTCTGAAGCAGGATTTGAACTCTGGTTTTCATGACTCCAAGTACAATATACTACATTGGGCCCTTGGAAAACTAGAGTTCTTTGATCTCTGATATAATACAGGCCTCCAATCCCACCCCTCCACCAAACTACATTTTCTCTTATTCTCCCCTTGTCCAGGACTTTGGTCTGAAAATGACAGCCAAGAATCAGGAAGGCCCAGCATCCATTGCCCAGGTTAACAGGACAGACACAAGGGGTATCAGCAAAGTAGGCCAATAAAGGTCACAACAAAACCAGGTATTGTCAATGGTAGGGACATTGGTCTGAAATTTGAGTAGTCCAAAGGTATGGCCAGGGAATCCTCTAGACAATCAGACCCTGTGCCAGCAGGGTGTCCAGCAGCAGGGTTCCCTGAAGCAGAGGGTCACAACACCAAGGAGAAAGGTCCTTGGGAACTTTAGCTCCAATGGTTGCCTGAGGGTTTCAGCTATCTTTTATGATGAACCATGTTGCTCAAGCCTGTTCTGCCTGACCAGTGGCTCTTCCCATAACTTCATTAACACTGTGGGGAAAGGAGTGATCCTAGGAGCATAGGATTTAGAGTGGAAAAAGAACCTTAGGGATCATCTACTATTAGTCCAGTTTTCTTACTTTGTAGGTGAAGAAATGAAGCCTAGAGAGGTTAAGCTCAAGGTCTCACAAGTAGTATGGGCATCCGAGTAACGCAGTGGATAGAGCAGCAGCCCTGGAGTCAGGAAGACTTATCTTCCTGAATTCAAATCCAGCATCAGACATTTACCAGCTGTGTGACCCTGGGCAAGTCCTTTAACCCTATTTGCCTCCATTTCCTCATCTGTAAAATGAGCTGGAGAAGGAAATGGCAAACCAATCCAGTATCTTTTCCAAGAAAACCCCAAATGGGGTCGTGGGGAGTCAGACATGACTGAAAAATGACTGGTCAACAACTCACAAGTAGTAAGTAATTGGCAGTATTCAAACTAAATTATCTGTGACTCAATTCCAGGGCTCTTCTCAGCCTATCACATAGATCCCAGGACATCACAGTGTGGCCACAGTTCTGCATGTCAGAGCTGCACAAGGGGTGGGTGATGCTTACTACCTCAATAAGAGGGTGGAACTTTAAGAGTCAGATTGCATCAGACAAACAAACATTTCTCCAATAATCCTTGTAGTCAGGTTCCTTCCTGATCCCTGGATGATCGATCTGTCTTAAAAATCTCAGAATAAACTTAAGCTTCCCACTCTCATATCTTAGCCTCTCGTTCTTGGAGTTTCCAAAAAAAAACTAGTTGCTTAGACCTGGCCTCTGATTTGCCCTCTCTCTGGCATCCCAATTTATATTTTCATCCCCCAGGGCTGGAGCATTTCCTTGGGCTCAGAGATTGCCTTAATCACTAGCCAGTGTCGGAGCCCTGTTGGAGATCTGACAATCAGACTGTCTATATGTCGAGGATCTCTGCCAGCTTCTAACTAGGTCTACTTACTGCTTATGTCAGAAGGCAGGGAAAAGCTAAAGAGCCAACAGAACCATCTAGTCTAACTCAGGTGGGTCATAGGAAGAGGAAGTATAGGACCGAATAGAGTTCCATCCTAGGTATCTTCATTAGCATTCTTTCTCTCTCTGTCTGTCTCTCTCTCTCTCTGTCTCTCTGTCTCTCTCTCTCTCTGTCTCTGTCTCTCTCTCTATCTCTCTGTCTCTGTCTCTGTCTGTCTCTGTCTCTGTCTCTCTGTCTCTGTCTCTGTCTCTCTGTCTCTGTCTGTCTCTCTCTGTCTCTGTCTCTCTGTCTCTCTGTCTCTCTCTCTCTGTCTCTGTCTGTCTGTCTGTCTGTCTGTCTCTCTCTCTCTCTCTGTCTCTGTCTCTGTCTCTGTCTCTCTCTCTCTCTCT
>NW_027185754.1:23240522-23292264 GCF_028583685.1 Petaurus breviceps papuanus | reverse complement strand
TCTCTCTCTCTCTCTCTCTCTCTCTCTCTCTCTCTCTCTCTCTCTGTCTCTCTCTCTCTTTTAGCAGGGATTCTAACATTCCTTAACCTTCCCAGCTCTCAGGACCCTACTCTTAGGCACTTTCAAGTGCAACCCTGGGAAGACTGGACTCCACCATGCCCCTTGTCTGAACTCGGGCTAGGGCACCCAGCCAGCAGCGTCAGCTAAAACTTGGGGTGGATGACCCCGTGGGCTGTGTAAGCCAGGAGGAGAGGTGCATAATCGGGGAGAGCCTAGAGTGTTTTGTTTTAATCATTGCTGAGCCACTGGTGTTGGCCTCCCTAGGGGACTGGTGTGGAGGGGGAGGCCCTTTCCAAACAGCAAGGAAGACCCAAGTCAGCAGCCAAGGGGAAAGGGGGCAGAAATGGGGGAGGATTCTGGACAGAGAAAATTAATTATGCCAGGCAGAGGAGGAGAAGAAGGCTTTTGCTGGGGCTGTTGACACACCATCATTTCTCACCGCCTGCCCCTCTGCTGGAGGCAGGGTCTCTCCATTCACTGCCCTTCTCCAGAACCTCCATTACAGACAAGGCTCTGCCAGGGGTTTGGTGACTGCTAGTCACACAATCAAGCCACTGAGTAGCTTGGGCACCATGGAAGCTCTTATTGCAACCCCAATTCTGCGGCATTTCAGAGCACTCTCCCGTGCTGGGCAAAGTGCTAGCTATACCTATTTTAAACACCAGTGTAATGCTTTATAGCCCATAGAGGGATAATTACAAAGTACAGACTTAGAGATTCTACAGCACAGCTTCCCCGGGGCGCAGTTAGGGAAACAGTATGTGTCATGTAGCCAATTTAGATAATGATTCTGATAAAGATAAACGGAATTGTTTATTATAAGTAATTGGGGCTGGAAAGGCCCAAATGACATAGATGAGGGCAGTAGTTGGGGCACCTGGCAAACAGGCAGAGCAGGGATCTCTGGGTGTGAGAGCAGGGGTAGGGCTGCTTTGTGGAAGCCTTCCTTCTCCCTTTATGAGACTTAGATGGGGTACCTGGGCAGGTGCCTTCTGAAGAGGTTGGGCTGATGGGCCATGAGGCCTGGCAACAGGATAGCTGGGGCCATAAATAAATAATGGGGTTTCCTGTTTAGTCAGCTGAGCCACCGGAGCCCAGGAAAGGGGGAGAAGACTACAGGGAGAAGAGAGTGGAGACAACCCTCAGACCACTCTTTTTGAAGGATGTCAGCGAGTGAAGCCTCAGAAAGGCCCTCTTCTCTACCTCCAGCCTCTCCCCCCATACTTCCAACATGGCCTAGGCAGCAGGAAAGGGTCTGTGTCTGCCTAGGCTAGCCAGGACTTGTGCTGAAGCTCACTCTACCATTCATTCACACAGTGTCTTATCTGGCCTATTAGTATGTGACAGGGTGAGCATTAGGCCCAGAAAGCCTCAATCCATCATGAGATGAAATGAAGCCCTAATTATCATTGAATTGCCACCTTCAGCTGGAGCAGGCTTCCTAAGGGGTCTCTGTGGGCAGTTCAGCCTCCCGGAGCTTCTGCTACATGGGAGGAGATGCCCAGCCTAGCCCAGCCCAATGTGGACAAGTTGAGGGATTCTATCTGACTGTCCCTGGAAGCCTCCCTGACACAGGACAAAGGGAAAGCTAGGAGGCCCTGAGGGGCCACTTAGGTAGCCACAAGGTAGGACTTGGGGCATAGGTTCCTTGGGTTATACTCAGAGCTAAGACAGGCTTTATATACATGCAATCTCAGGCTAATTCCTCTGTCTGCAATGAAAACTTCCCCCAACCAGGGCAGAATGTCCCATACATTGTCACGCTGTCAGATAAAGTCATGATATCTGTTGTTTTTCTTTTGTTTTTCCTTTGTTACAAGGAACAGTTCAGCAGGATTCAGCTGTGTATATGTGTGGAGTGTGGGGAATGAGGAGGGAGTGTGCATCCAGAAATGATAGGGTTGTAAAAATAAAACATCAATAAAATGAATTTTTAAAAATAATGTCTCCTTCCTTCCCCATCTCTTCTCCCCTAAGTTCTCCCCCCCCCTTTCCTCTACTACTCTTCCTTCTCCTCCCCTCACTTTTCTTCTTCCTAGTCTCTGAAGGGGAGAAGACCTCTCTAAAGCTGTTTTGTTTTTTGTGAAGTTTAAATAAAAGGGAGTCATTTTGTTTCATAATAACTGGGACCAGAAGCTTCCATGCTAAAGAATGCTCTACTTAGAATGTTTTCTTCCCCTCTCTCTCACTCCCTCTTTCTTTTTCTCTCTCCCTCCTTCCTCTATGCCTCTCTCCCCCTTTCCTCCCCTCCAATCCAACAAGCCTCCTAACAGAATAATCCCTTATAGGATCATTTATTCATACATTCATTCAACTAACATTTATTATATACCTACTGAGTACAGAGCATTATGTTTGCTATGGGAAATAGCAACACTTAGAGGAGACATAATCTCTGCTCATTTGGAGTTTATAATCTAGTAGGGGCATAAGATACCAACACAGATAACTCTAACAGACAATATTCCACAATAAATGAATTTGAAGGGTATGAAGAGAGGTTTGAAGGAAGAGGTTATTATTTGGGGGAGGAGAGGTGAAGCAAGGGATCGAAGGCAGTTTCCTGGAGGATGTGACATCTGAGTTGGTCTTTAGAGTATAGATGGGAATCCAACAGGCAAAAATAGGGCAGGAGGACATTCCAGTCATCGGGAACAATAAGCAACAGCACATGGAGGAAGAACAGAGCCTGTGCTTCGTACAGGGCAGAGAGGTTGGCTCCAGATTGGCTGCTACATGGAGGGCCTAGGGGAAAGTAACATGAGATAAGTCTGGAAAGGTAATGGGGCACCAGGTTATGGAGATCTTTGAATGCTGGGCAGGGTAGGTTGGATTTAACAGGGTAGGCGATTGGAAGCTCATACAGGGTTTTGAACAGAAGATTGACATGACAAGATCTGAAAGGTGAAAGAAAGATTATTCTGACACCAAATAAAGGATGGATTAGGGGGCTGAGCAGTAGAAATGGGAAATCTGTTAGAAGGTGAAATCATAAGATAAAGAACTGAGAGCCAATTTGGCATTTTTTTTTTACAGATGAGGAAACTGAGACTCAGAGAGGACAAATAGTATGATAGAAAAAAGCATTGGCTCTGGGATCAAAGGACCTGAGTTTAAATTCTGTCTCTGAAGCTGACTACTTGTGTGACCTTGGACAAGTCATATAACTTTTCCAAGCTTCAGTTTCATCTATAAATAGGGAGTTAAACCAGAAGGCCTCTGAGGTCCTTTTCAGCTGACTCTATTATAACTTACCCAAGGTTAAGTAGCAGAGCTAGTGAACCCTGGTCTTCTGTCTACTACAAAAGTCAGAAAGAGCTCAGAGAAGCAAAAGTATAAAAAAAAAAGGTTAGAACTCACAAGAGAAGAGGGGAAAGAGGAAGAATCTATGGGTACAGAGGACTCTGGGAAGGAGGGGGAGGGAGAAGAAGGGGAGAGAAAAGGGAGAATTGGGAGAAAGATGGATGGATGGTGAGCTCAGAAAGAGAGCTCAGGGAAGGAAGGGAGAAACTGAGAGAGAGAAAGAGGAGATTTTGGGGGAGGGAGGGAAGAGGAGAGTCCTGTGGTGTTCCTCTGAATCCATCTGAACTCCCCTACTGAGGGGTTGGCCTTTGGCTGCCTAAAGGAGCAAGAAAAAAATCCCTCTTTCTGGTGGGTATTTTCTCCAGCCCCTCCCCCTTCCTTATCTGGCTTATCTGCTCAGTAGGGAAGGGTTAGGCAGAATCTGGGTGGGAATCAGGCATTTCAAAGGCTACTTATCAGTTGCAGGATTTCTCTCCCCCCCCCCATTTGTTTGGGGTTTGATAACCCAACACCTGGTGCAAGGATTTCCCATTCTCCCCCCCTTTTTTTTGGCTCGTTAAGACATGGGGGAGACAGGATCCAGGTCAGAGCAGGTTGCAAATGAGTCTTTCACTTCAACCAGAGCCCTGAACCTTTCTAGAGTCTGCCCTTATTCCTTCTCCAGTCCCTTCTGGATAGGAGGGGAAGGCTAGGGGCTCCCCATACAAGCCTCAACTCAGCCGGCCTCTGGGTGGGCCTTGGTCTCCCCTGAAGTGGGAACCCAACAGGAAACTGGGCTTTCTCCAAGCACCTTTCCCATCCCTCCTCTGCGCCTGCCCCAGGGTTGGTGCCACCCAGGTTGTACCCGTTGCTGTCTGTTGTAACATCCTGGGCCAAATAAAGGGGGTGGGAGGAAGGGGGGTGGGGATACAGCAAAAATCTATGGAATCCTTGATCTGAGGCCATCCACCAAGTGGGGAATGCATTCCCTCCCGGTTTCCACCTATTGAAATCTTCCTCCTCCATCAAAGTCTAGAGCAGGTACTTCCTCCTCCATGAAGCCTTCCTTGACACAACAGAGTGCAGAGGTAAAACAACCAGATTCAGAACTCCAAAGCCCATGGTTCAGATTCTGGCTCTGACACTTACAGGACACAAAGCAAGCCTCCCCCCCCCCTCCCCCCCATAGTTTACTCATTTGCAAAATGCAGGTGTTAACCTATACTTCTCCTAAGTCCACCCTGGCTTGAATATTTGATTACGCCAAGTCACTTCTTTTCAGGGCTCAGTTTCCCCATCTTTGGAATGGAAACTTTGGGCCAAATGATCTTTAGGGTCACTTTATAGGCTTTAAAGGCCCTTCTGATGCCATGATTCTCCAGCTGAAAGTGATCTGTCCTTCCTCAAATTCTCTGTCCTCCATCCTAGAGTTCTTTTTTGCTCTCTTTTTTGCCTTGTCTATATAGTGTATTTTCTTGTATTGGGTCTAATATGTAGCAAGTGCTTAGTTCATGTTTGTGGGACTGAAGTGAGAGTCATGGGTTACAGTGC
Source organism: Petaurus breviceps papuanus (assembly GCF_028583685.1). Classification (NCBI taxonomy): domain Eukaryota; kingdom Metazoa; phylum Chordata; class Mammalia; order Diprotodontia; family Petauridae; genus Petaurus; species Petaurus breviceps. The sequence goes on along the minus strand of NW_027185754.1, from coordinate 23,287,371 downwards.
TGGTCCTGTATTTCATTTGCCTCTACTTCAACTCAACAAACATTCATTAAGTCCCTAAATCCACCACCCTGTGATCATCACTGGGGATGGGGAAATTCAGTACTAATGCACCCCTATCCCCTAACCTACAGCTGTCCTTCCCCCAGACACACACACACACACCTGCAACTCAACCTACCCTGCAAATTGCTCCCTAGTATTTTTTCTCTCCCTAGCCAAATGACCTGGGGATTCAGAGGCCTATAGATTAGAAGGAGAGAGGGTATGGGGGAGAGGGTGGTCCTCTATCCTGAGTTAATGATAATAATAGCTCCTATTTCTATAGTTCTTTAAGGTTTAAAAAGAACTTTTCTTGTGACAACCTCATGAGACAGGTAATTCAAGGATTTCTCTGCCCATTTTGCAGATAAAGACATGGAGGTTCATAGAGGTCAAGAGACTTGCCCAAGGTCACCTAGCTAATATGTATCTGAGACAAGATTGTTAATATAAGCATCCCAACTCCCAAGTTTGGTAGAGGATGCACTATACAACCCTGTCCAACTAATAACTCACTTTGATATGGCACTTCTAGGCTTATAAAGTACTTTCCAGAACTTCATAACTGTGCTCTAGTGTTTGCTAAGTACACTGGGAACATAGCAGTACTTTTTAATAAGTGGTTTTCTTTTACTCACTCACTCATTCTTTCATTCCTTCACTAATTCATAGAGATAGCACTGAACCTGGAGTCAAGAAGACTGAATCTCAGCTCTAGCCTCAGACAATTATAGCTATGTGACCTGGAGCAAGTCACTTAACTTCTGTCTACCTCAATCTTCCTCTTTGTAAAATGGGAATAATAATAATATATACTTTCCAGGGCTGTTGTGAAGATCAAGTGATATTATATTTGAGAATTCTTTGCATACTTTAAAGTGTTGTAAAAATGCTAGCTAGCTATTACTCCCAATTCCACAAAGAGTCAAATAGACACTACAGCACCATGGAAGGTAGATGAGTGGGATGGAGTGGGAAGGATCCTACTAGGATATTAGCTTTGTGAAAGAAAAAATTCACATCTTATTCATCTTTATACCTCTCTCAACAATAGCAGTGGACCTAGTAATAACAAAAGCTGAAATTATATTAAATGTCTTAAATACATCATTTCACTTGAACCCTACAACAGCTCTTTAGGGTAGGCACTAAGGGTGTTACTTTCCCCATTTTACTGATGGGAAAACTGAAGATAAATGAGATTCAATGATCTGTCTATGGTCATAGTAAGTATTCAAGGTAGAATCTGAACCCAGGCCTTACTGACTTTAAATCTAGTACTCTATCTGACTATTACCTACATAATAAGCTCTAGTTTGCTCCATGAAGGAATAAATAAATAGGTAGGTGAGTGAATGGGTGGATAGGTAAGTGGGTAAGTGGATATAGGTGGTTGGGAAGATAGATGAATGGATAGATGGTTGTATAAGTTGATGAATAGATAGGAAAATGGGTGGATAGTGGGTGGATGGATAAGTGGGTAGATTAAGTAGATAAAACTGGAGGTGTGTGGCCTATTCTGGGCTCTGGCTTAACACAGGGTGTCTCCTCCTTAGTTCTTGTCTTCCTGTGAGGAAACAAAAGCATATTGAGGGGACAAGATTGCTCTGGGGGAATGTGTTTGGGATGATAGGTAAGTTCAGAGATGCCCAGCTCTCACTCAAAGAGCAGATTTTGGCCTCCTGCCCCATATCCAGTAGGACATGTAGCTCTTTCACCTGGAAGAGGGATTTAAATGCCAGCCAGTCCTGATAGTACATTCATAGTCCAGCCCAGAGAAAATTTGAGCCTAAAGGGAAGGAGAAATGGAAAGGAAAGAGAGAGGGAGGTGAGGAGAAGTAGAGGAAGAAAGAGGGGACAGAACGAAAGAAGAGGAAAAAAGAGGAAGAGAAACAGAAAAGGAGAGAATGAGGGGAGGAGAAAAGGAAAGAGAAGAGGAGGTTAGAAGGAGATGGGGAAAAGAGAAAATGAGGAAGAGGAGAAGAGAGAAAGAGGTTAGAAGGAGATGTAGAGAAGAGAAAAAGAGGAAAAAAGGAAGAGGAAGTGGAGAAGAGAGAAAGAGAAGGAAGAAGCTGAATGCTTCAGGATTGACCATAGCCAATGCTGTAGCCCCCAGATGCTGAGTATTCTAGGAGATGGGGAGAAGGTCTGGTCTCCCTGGGGCCAAAGACCAAGGCTCAGTCTGCTGCCACTAAGCTCCAGACAGCACAGAGAAGTCAGTCCAAGGAAGTCAACTCAAACTTGTTCCCAGAGCCAGCAGGTCCTTGTCTGTGTCTGCAGCCAGTTAACTTCAGCTCAGCCTGAGCCCAGCTCCTAGGGAAAATGGGCATGGCCCCTAGGCCATGCAGAAAGAAAACAGTACTCATACATTCCTGGAGCCCTGGCCTCCCTGGATGGTCCTCAGCAAGGATGGGAGATGAATGCTTCCCTTGGGAAAGGCAGGATGCCTCACTATGTTACAAAGAACCATCATGGGCTTGGATAGACATGGTCTGAGTCAGAAAACTTGGATTCTAAACTTGGCTCCACCACTAACTTCTGTAACCTCAAACAAGTACCATCCCCTCTCTAGATCTCTGTAAAGTGAGGGGCCAGACTCAATGACTTTTAGGTTCCCTTCTAGCTCTAATGTTCTGTGATCCAAGGTTCCTTCCCGTCCAAATGACAGGCTATAATCTAATGTCATTTGTTCTAACATTTTACATTCTAAAGCCCCTAAGCCTGGCCAAGGTTTTGGAGGAGGTGGTGGAGAATTGGGAACACATCAGAGATATTCCTTGTCTGTGGTCAAGCATCAGACATCCTGCTGGGCAAGCAAGTGCTGCCCCATGACAGCTCCCAAAGGACACCTGGAGGCAACTGCCATAGCAGAAACACATATTGGAGTTGAAAGTCTCTTGTCCTGGATTCTCTGTGATGTAGAGGAAAGAACAGTGGACTGGGGACCCACAGCATAATATCTGAGCTGAGATTTGCAGGGAGAGAAGGATAGTATATGGAAATGAATGGTGGTTGGAGAAACCATGTTGAGTTTGCAAGGATAGCTAATGGTCCAATTTAGCTAGAACTGAGTACAGCAAGGGGAGTAGTGTGAAACAAGGCTAGAAAGGTTAGTTGGTTGCCAAGGGTTTTAAATGCCAGTAAACATTCAGTGGACATACTTAAGCACCTACTGTGTCCAAGGCTGAACTCTATCATTGTGCTAGCAGTGTGAGCTTTAGTGATTTACTTCAGTGTTTTGAGCCTCAGTTTCCTTATCTGTAAAAGAGGATGATAAATCCTTTCATACTCTACTTCTGAGGGTTGAAATAGTGAGAAAATGTGCTTTGTAAACTTTAAAGTTTTATGGAAATGTGACCTATTATTATTAATAATTCACAAGGTGGCTTTTCATTGCTGTCATCTTGTGGTTTTAAGGATGGGGAAGAGGAAGTAATGGCCCCCAGGGGGGAGACTGGAAAGAGAAGAAAAGTATTGACTGTGGTAAACCAGCGGTAGTGGAAAGAACACTGGACCTGGAATCCGGGGTGTGGATTGAATTCCCACTTCGTCTGCTTTCTAGCTGAGTGACCCTGATTAGGTCACTGGCTCTTTCTACATTTCAGTTTCCCTCTCTGGACAATATATGTCCTTTCACTACCTACCTCACTGAGCTATTGTGAGGAATGTGCTTTGAAATTTGAAGGTATTATAGAAGAAATGTGTGCTATTGGTCCCATTAGTAGCATTGTTATTGTTATCTAGGTTTGGCACAGCACTGCCACATGGGTGGGAGCTCTAGGGTTAGGGATGGGAGTGGGAGATGGGGGGGGCAGTGTTGTGTAGATTCCCAGAGTGAGGGAGGGCCAGGGCAAAACAAAGAGAGAGCAGGAGAAAGACATGTAAACCAGCCTCTCTCTTGTGTACCTTCACATGCCATTCCACAACTCAATTCAACTCAGCTGACTTTGTGGATATCTGGTTGTCCACTCAATTCAATTCAACAATGTATTTAATACTCCGTATGTATTTAATACTTAGTACGTGCCAGACATTGTATCTGGTGCTATAGTTACAAAGACACTGAAAAAAGACTCCCCACCCTGAAGGTGTTTGTGGTCTGTGAGAGGATATGCTACTTGCATATGCATAAAAAATATAATAGGAGGTAGAATGTGATGAGGGGCAAGGAGAAAAAATCCAGTCAAGATGCTCTGGGAAAATAACTGAAAAGGAAGAGTGCTCTCAGCTGTATGAGTCAGGGAGGACTTCATGGAAGAGGTGGCATCTGAGTTGGGTCCTTGAAGGAACAGAAGGATTTCAGCAGGCAAAAATGGGATTACATGTGTGTATGTATCTGTATCCATATGTATATCCCTATGTGCATATGTATATGTATATATGTAAGTATACACATATATATCACAGATTTTCATCATGAGTATCAAATTAGGTAATAGATGTAAAACACAATAGAAACATGGTTTGGTTTTTATGATTATCCACCCCTGTCCATTCACACACAACCTTTGGATCCTAGGATTTAGCTCTTGAACACACATATGTGTATCTGTATGTATCCTATGCCTATACATACATATTTATATATCTTGCCCTCTCCCACCTCCCCACATGCACAAAGACTATATCCTATGCCAAGATATAGATACATACATAGAGAAATACTATATGTGTGTATGTTACATGTATATACACATATATTTTATAATATATATTCTATGCCAAGATATAGATCTATCTATCTATCTCTTGGCACAAGATATAGGCCTAGAGCATGTAGGGAGGTGGCAGAAGGCAGGATGAGATATGGAAGAGTGAGTGAACCTGTTTAGCTAGAATTAGATTCCTTAGAGGGAGGAAGTATTAGACAATGCTGGAAAGTATGTGAGAGGGGGATTAAGGAGGCCCTGGAATGCCAGGGTAAGGAGTTTGTGTTTCATCCTAAAGGGATCCCCTGAAGTCCTCTCAGGTTCTAAGAATGTCATTGAAGAACTTTTTGGCTCAGGCTTCTTTAGGGATCACCTCGCTCAGCCCTTCATTTAACAGAAGAAGCTGGGTTCTAGAGAAAGGAAGTGACTTACTCTAACTTACCAGCTATTAAGTATTGACAACTAGGATCTGAACCCAAGTCATGCCCCTGAATCCAGAGCTTTTGTAGTCATGAATAGTCAGTCAGTCAGTAAACATTTATTAAGCACCTACTATATGCCAGCCACTGTGCTAAACACTGGATAGGGCAGTGGTCTAAGAGTCAGGAAAAAGTTGAAAATTTTGTAGCTCTGTGTCTCCAAGCAAATCACTTAGCTGCTACTATGTGACTCAGTTTCCTCATCTGCAAATGAAGGTGTTGGATATAATGACCTCTAAGTTCTCTCCCAACTCTAGTTTCATGATCTTTTTTTTTTTAAAGCAATTGGGGTTAAGTAACTTGCTCAAGGTTACACGGCCAGGTGTTTCTGGGTGGGTGCTAAGTGTCTGAGCCCGGGATTTGATCTCCAGGTCTTCTCAACACTGGAGCCGGTGCTCTTACTCGCTGTGCTACCTGGCCGCCCCTTAGTTTCATGATCTTATGACCCCAGGCTACCTGTCACTGCCTTGGATTCCTCAAGTTCTCCTTCTCACTTTTACCCTTCCCAAAAGAAATCTCACATAACCTAGAGATGTTCAGAGCTAAGGTTCACTCACTGGGATGCATGCTCTTACTTTGTAAGGAGTTCAGAAATTGCTTGTGCCTTTCTCACTTCCTTAAACTCCAACAAAAGTCAGAAGATGAGGCCAGTTAGGGAAGGGGGGAGGGGACCACAAGTGACTCCATTAAGAATAAACTTGGGGGGTGCCCCCCAAATACACCAATGAAAATCCGTTTCAAAACAGGTGCATCAGCCAGGACCAGATGTCCACAAAGTCAGCCCCATCCCCCAAGGGTCCCCTCCTGACCCACAACCCCTCCCTTCTTCTCTCCCTCCTTTGCTTGGCTCACACCCTGCTAGGCTGCCAGCTCTCCCTGGTCAAAATTCCAATCTCCTGATTCGATTTGGGATCTACTAATTAGATATAATTCATTATCTGTAAAAATGAGATCAGAAATCAAGAGCTGCTCTTCAGAATAAGGTGATCTCTCCCCTCATCCATCATGGCTTTAAGTAACCAATTTAAAGTCAGGCGGATGCATACAACAGCATTATTGCCTTGTCATAACTAGTTAGGGGAGAAGGCCCTGGAATGAGCTGCATTATAAATGGTTTTTATCACATTAGTTTGTAGTCATTTGTCAGCCACTTTGCTTAAGATAAATGCTCAACAAATAACCCAATTAGGAAGCCAACACCTTGGAAATCATTTGCATTAATTGTGAACCACACCAGAATTGGGGAAGAATGGGGAGGACCCAAATGAGATTGGGAACTCTTCACTTCATTTTCCTGAGGGAACTATAAACCTATTATTAGCTTGAGGAAACAGCACCCAGTCTTAGGGGGTGGTTTGGCTAAGAGAAAAGAGGCCCCCTGAGTCCTGGGTTCCTGGTTGTATTGTAATGGAAAAAACACTGGAGTAGGGTTAGAGAACCTGGGTTTGAATAATAATCTCCCTTCTGCCATTTACTAGCAGTGTGAAACTGGCAAGGCAAGGCAATAAGCATTTATTAAATGCTGGCTACTACCAGGTACTGTGCTAAATGCTTGGGCAGTCCCTCCACCTTTCTGGGTCTCAGTTATTTCACTTGTACAAGGATGAACCCAGCAAGCATTTATTAAACCATTACTGTGTGCCAGGGACTACCCCAAGCACCAGAGAATGCTGTGGTTGATCCCTGCCCTCAAAGAGCTTACCGTTTATAGGAGGGAAATGTGTACACACCGAAGTAAATACAAAAATCTGCATAAATTAAAACAAAGCCTCCGGGGAAGGAAGGTGCACTAATTGGGTAAATCAGAGGTGGTGCTGGAGCTGAGCCTTGCAGGATTGCAAAAGGTGAGGATGCAGAGAGAGCATGTTCCACTCAAAGATGGCTGCTTGAGCTGCTGGCACATTGGCCAGAGATGGAACGTGTCATGTCTTGGGCAAAGATAATCAATATTCTCATGTGGCTAAAATGTAGAAGGCATGAAGTTATTTCCAGCTCCCATGTGAACTCATGGACTGGACAGGAATCCACACTCACTGAGGGCTTTCTCTAGGAAATGACAGAGGAGAAGGGAGGGAAAGAGAGAGAGAGAGAACCAGAAGGCCAGTTGGGTTTGATTGTGCATAGGGAACTTCAGACTATAAGCTTCAGAAGGGCAAGGACAGTGGTTTATCTGAATTTAATTATCTATATTATATTGTATTGTATTATACTATACTTATTATATAATATTAATCATATATTATGTAAGAGTGTAATAATTTTAAAATCATCTTTATAGAAGGTTTATATATAAAGCATCTTCTCTTAGAATCATTCTGTGAGGCAGGCAATTCAAGAATGATTATCCTTATTGTAGAGGTGAGGAAACTAAGGCTGATAGCTAATAAAATGAGACATTTTAATAGAACTTTAAGGGTTGCAAAGTGCTTTTTATTTTCCTTTTTCACAACCACCATGTAGGTAGTGAAAGTATTGTTATTATCCCCCATTTCATGTATAAGAAAACTGAGGTCCAAAGAGAAGTGACCTGTCCAAGGTCACATTGTCAGTAAATGCCAGAGGCAGGACTGATCTCAGGTCTCCTGTTCTTTCTACTTTACTCTATTAGTTATAGACTGGGTTTGATTTCTCATTCTGGGTATTTACGGGAACTTAGGAAAGTTTCATCTTTTTGAGCCTCAGTTTCCTCCTCAGTAAAATGGGACTGATAGAAATTATATCTATCTCACAGGTTTTCATCAGGAAGATTCAATTAAGTAATAGACATAAAGCACAATAGAAAGGTGGTTTGTTTTTATTATTATCCACCCGCCTATGTGCACAAACCCCTTGGATCCTAGGATTTAGATCTGGAAGCAAGCTTAGATACCTCCTAGACACCAATCTTTTAAAGATAAAGAAACTAATTTTTGAGAAAGGAAGTTAAGGATTCCAGAGCAGTAAAAAGTAACTTGATAAATTGTTGTGAATTGATGAAACAGGAGAGGTAGAATTTGAACCCAGGTTCTCAAACCCTAAACCCATTCCCCTTTTCATGACGCCATGTGCGACTCAGGGTCCATGGCCTGTTGTCCATGGCTAGATTCAGTAATGGAACCCAGATTGCACCCAGATTATGCCAAGAGCAGATCTAATGATGGGTTAGGGTTCCCCTTTCCTCCAAGGGAATGGGATGAGTGTCTATGACAGTGTATTTGGGGCTGGGGGTCAGATGAGGTATATATTCCATCTATGTTACTTCCTCTAGTCAATTAAATGGCAGAGTTGGAGTTGGACTCTGGAAGACCTGAGTGCAAATCCTGCTTTAGACCCTTCCTACTGGGCAAATTACTTCATCTCTTTCTGCTTCCAATTCCCCATGTATAAAAAGGGGATCATAATAGCATCTCCCTCCCAGACAAGATAATGTTTATAAAACACTTTGTAAATCTGAAAGGCTATATAAATGCTAGCTATTAGAATTACCTTTTCCTCAAAGGGGTTTGTAAAGATCTCCAGAAAAGGAACTAAGACAGGCCTTGTGGGAAAGGCCCCAGCTCCCTCAACCAGGGCCTTGTCTGGAGACAGGTGGTGAGAGATCCAGGAGTGATTTTAACGAAGGGGAATCTCATGGTAGTGAAAGATGGATGTGTTTGTCCTTCGTTTTCAAAGAGGACCATGGCATCAGGGAGATGATGATGTGACTTACAGTTGATTTGAGTGGGGGAGGACTCACTTTCTCCTCCAGAGCCATCTGGGTCCAATGGCCAGATATTCATCAGGATAAGTGGAGATGAGCCAAGATACAATGGGAGATCCCAGCCCTTTTTGGCTAAGGCCTTGTCAGGTTCTCACTTAGAGTGAAGTAACGTCCATTCAACGAATAGGCCTCTTTAAGAAGTGAGTCAAGGGATGGCTCCTTTAATTAGAAAAAAATAAAAAAATCAAGCTGGGAGGATAAGACTTGCCTAGAAGAAAGATGAGGAAGAGGCAGTAGGCATCCCCAGTGTGAAGCCACCAATCCTGAAATGGAAAAAGTAGTGATTGGATCCAGCACTGGAGGCCCCATGTTCAAATCTCAGCTAGGATATTTCTAACCTATTTGACTTTGGATGAGTCACTTAACATGAGGTTAAACTCATCCAACTCTAAATCTCATGAAAATACTAAACCCTGAGGGTCTCTGGTAGTTTGGGAGGTTGTCCAGGTCTGTTCTTGAACCTCTGAGTCTATCCAGAAAAAAAAAAATCCCTTACTGACCTCCTCACTATCCCCAGAGGGAGAGTTCTTCCCCCCTTGCTGGTTCTTCCCCCCCTTTCCTGGCCCAGGAAAGGAAGGGGGGAGGGAGGGGAGCTTTCTGACTCCCCAGCCTCTATTGCTCTGCCTGAGGGAATTGGGGACCTGCTTTTCTTCTTGTTCTTTTCAACAAAGATGAAATGAGAATTTCATGCCTTCTATCAGAGAGGGCAGGTCAGGGAGGCCTAGCTCTCCAGCTGGGCAGATTGGACTGACCACTGAAAAGCCTGCCTGGCCTGGCCACCTTGCCCTGTGGGCTTTGCCTCATTCCAGGGAGGTCACCTAATAGCCATGGTGTCTCTAACTCCCACAGTTCCCGGGGATGAAGAACATCTCCACCTTTTCCAATGCAAATCCATTTTCCCCTGAATTCAGCTAGTAAGTTAGCACCACATTCTCTGGGATCTTAGCCAAAAATGTGCTGACTTTGACAGTCAGGACACTCCTGGGATTGTGTAATCTCCCTGGGGCCAGTGTAGTAGTAATAATACTAATGGTAATGATAATATGCAATTTTTTAGAACTTTAATTTCTTTACCAACAAAAATACCTACTTTCCTAACTAAAGAGGATATAGAAATATTATTCCCATTTTGTAGATGATGAAGCTGAAACTCAAGAGATTTGTCCAAGGTTATACAGATATTGAGTATTAAAGCCCAGAGTTAGTCCCAGGACTCCTGAGTCTAAGACTAACACACTTTCTACATAATGCTTTGGCCTAATGTCAGTGTGAACCCTCTGTGGCATGTATATTACTAATGCACTTTAAAGGTTTGAAATTGATTTTTCATAACACACCTGTGAGGCAGGTAGTCTAATTGTTATTGGACATTTTTCACACAAGAGGAAACTGAGGCTCAGAGATCCAAGGTCATATAGTATAGGCTCTTTCTTAGGATCATTTATTTTATGGATTAGAAAACTGAGAATTGAGGGTTGAATGGCTTGTCCAAGGTCACGAAGGTAGCAAAAGACAGGACCAGGGATTTGAATTTACTTTGTTAGTCTAGACACTCAGGAAACATGCAACCTCCCTGTGATCAGTGTAATAACAATGATGAAGAGAAACCCCTCTCTGGTTCTTTAAAGTGCCAGATCCTCAGAATCTGAATCCAACATTGTACCACACCACAAATAGCATCTCTCACTATCTCACTTAATTCACTTCAACAAATATTTATTAGTGACCAAACTGTACCAGATTTATTAATCACTAAGTGTGCCAGTCACTATGCTAGACTATCAGGTTACAAAGCCAAAAAACAAAAAGTCAAAAGTCCCTGACCTCAGGGGGATTGTGTTTGGTAAGGACTGGCTAAGGAGAGATCAAAGTGCTCTCTGAATATTTGGGAATAGAAAAAGTTGCCGTGTGACCTTGGGCAAGTCACTTAACCCCAATTGCCCTCCAAAAAGCAAAAAAAAAAAAAAGTGCTAACACCTGCCTAGCTTTCAGGAATTGGAGTGTGAAAGTTGTTGTTCAGTCACATCTGACTCTTTGTGACTGCATGAATCATATCATTCCAGGCCCTGCTGTCCTCCATACTGTCCATGGGATTTTCTTGGCAAACATTCTGGAGGGGTTTGCCATTTCCTTCTTTGGTGGATCATCTTTTGTCAGAATGTTCTGCTATGACCTGTCTATCTTGGGTAACCCTGTTGTGGAATAGCCCACAGTTTCATTGAGTCACACAGGCTGCTCTGCCAAGACAAGGCAGTGATCCAGGAGAAATGGAATCTGGATGACCTGAGTTCAAATATTGCCTCAGACACACTCTAGCTATTTGATCTCCACACCCCCCCCCCAGGGGTGTCTGGCTCAGTTTCCTCACCTGTAAAATGGGAATAACAACAGCACTTACCTCCCAAGGTTGTTATAAGGATCAAATAGCACTTTGCAAACCTTAAACATGCTATAAAAATGCTTGCTTTTCTTAAGGGAAGTAGTACCTGAGAAGAGCCACGAAGAAAGAAGCGGAGAATTATGGAAGGCAGAGATGAATGAGGAGGGAGTGCATTCTAGGCATAGGGGAAGGTTTGTGGGAATACACAGAGGTGGGAAATGGCATCTTGAGCACCCCATAAGTCACCAGCAGGACAGAAGGCTCTCCCCGAAGTGACTGTAGATGGCCCTGTGACCATGTGGCCATCACATTGCTAAGTGTGCCCTTTCCTCTCTTGGGCTGATGCTTTCAGGTTGAGTGTTCCAGATCCTTAGTAGGATTTTTTTTTTTTTTTGGCACAAGGAATTCCCTGTGAGGGAGACTCTTTCCACCAGTGCAGATCTGTGACACTTCCCTGTCTGATGAAGGGTTACAAAGAATGAGGTTTGTTGAGCTTAGCACAGGGCCTGGCATATAGGAAGCCCTTGATAACGGCTTCCTGATTTCCCGACTTAAGCAACTTGAGAGTGATTTGGAGAAGCGAAGGAGTCACATCTGGACTGTGTGTCCAGATCATCTCCTTGAACCCAGGCCTTTCTGACACCGAGGACAGCTCTTGTATCTGCTAGGCCACACTCTCTTTTTTGAGAAAGGGTTTGGAGGCAATGACAGGAAGGGTTTGCCAGTGTGTTGTGGTGTGGCTCAGTGTTTGGTGGTCTCCTCCCCAGGATCTGGCAGGTCCTGTCCCTGGGGTGGAAGGGAGGAGAGGGACCTGGGGGTTATGGGTAATGATAGTCCAAGGTCCTTGTTTCTTTATTGGTTGGTAAAACTCTGTTTAATTGTAATGGCCCTCCCAGGAGCTATCCACAGAGGGGGAAGAGGAGGAGGAGGAGGAGGAAAAAGAGGGCGATGTAAGAGGTAGTGGAGGAGGAGCAGAACGCCCATCCTCCTGCTGAAAGTCGAAGCCCTACCCCCACAGGCACTTCTGCAAGCCAGCTCCCCCCCTGCCTCGTTCAACCCGGCTCCGTTGGCTGGCCTGGGGCTGGGCGCCTGTGGCCTAGCATTCAGCAGACACCTGGGGACCGAGCTGGTGGGAGGGAGGCAGGAGGGCGGCCCCTGTGGCTCAGCCCAATAGAAGGTGACAGGCCAAGCGGGGCTTTGGGAGGTGTGACAGGCAGCGGCTGGTCCTCTGACACCTGGCCAGCTCTCCTGGGAGATGAGGGGAGAGGAAGGAGGGAGGAGTGGGAGCATTCGCCGACCTTTACCCTCCAGCTCCAGGCAGGGCCCGGGGCAGGCAGTCGTCCCTGCTGCCTCTGGTCTGGGCCCCCAAAGCACACTCGTAGCATCATCATTCATCCCGCCACCCTCCAAACAGCTGGTCTTCCAGGGAAATTACCTAATGAATCAACAATGAGCCCATTGTAGAGCCAGAACGGCTGATAAATTAACGCTTTCAGAAGCTTGACCCCCGTCTGAGAGCTGGGGGGCACCCTCCGGGCTGGAGACACCCTGCCCCTCCCCCCTTGGCCCATCCCTGGCCTTCCTCCTCCTCCTCTACCACCTCTCTCAGGCCTTCCCTGAAAGGTCAGGGCCTGGGCATGGGAGCACCACTCCCCCTCCACCGAAAACTGGGGAGGGGGAGGAAGCCGGGTTACTGCTCATTCCCCATAGCCAACAACAGCTCCTGGGGACTGGAGAGGAGGGTTCTCAGACTTTGGCATGGAAGTCAGCTGCTGCAGAGCCAGGGCCTTAAGGAAATGGCTATGTAGCCCTCCAGTAGGTAAGTATACACAAGAGCACCTGGGCCATGAGAAGTGAGGGGCCAGAAGAGCATAGGTTTAGAGTGAGGGCTCAGAAAGTCAGTCGGTCCATAAGCATTTATTAAGCATCTACTATGTTCCAGGTCCTGTGTTAAGCACTGGGGAATGTAAAGAAAGGAAGAAGAAAGTCCCTGCTCTCAAGTTCACAGTCTAATGGGGTAAAGGGACAGGGGACAAGAAGATAACAACTATGTTGTTGTTTAGTAATGTCCTACTCTTCGTGACCCTGTATGAAGATTTCTTGGCTAAGATACTAGAGTGGTTTATCATTTCCCTCTCTAGTGGACTGAGGCAAACAGAGGTGAAGTGACTTGTCCAGGGGCACACAGCTAGTTAGTATCTGAGCGTAGATTGGAACTCTGGTCTTCCTGACTGCAGGTCCAATGCTCTATTGAACCACTTAGCTGCCTTCAACGACAATATATAAATAAGCTATATGCAAGATAAATTGGGGGGGGGGTGGTTCCTCAACAGAGGAATGGTACTAGCATTGAGAGGGTTCTAGACAGGTGTCCTATAGAAGGTGGGATTTTAGCAGGGACCTGAAGGAAGCCAGGAGGCAGATACGAGGAGGGAGAGTGTTCTGGGCATGAGGGACAGCCAGGAAAAATGCCCAGAATCTAGAGATGGAGTGTGCTGTGTGAGGAATGGCCAGGAGACCAGTGTCCCTGGATGCTGCCATTGGTAAGGTAAAGAGAGTGAGCTAGAGGAAAAAGCCTGGCCCATTGTTCTTCTATCTCTCTCACCTGAGCAGTAGAAAAGAGCCCCAAATCTGTAATCAGAAGACCTGGATTCCAGTCCTGTGTCTGACTTCACTGTGGGACTGTGAGGGGAAGTTATTTCTCCTCTCTGAGCTCTAGCTTTCCCTTCTCTAGAATAATGGGGGGTTGGGGCTCAGGTGGGCTAGATGATCCTGAAGGGTCTTTCCAACTCTAAATGCTACCATTTTCTCCCATTCCTTTCTTTTCCTCCTCCCATTCCCTCTCACTTCTCATTTTCTCTTTCTCTTTCCTTCTACCCCCTTCCCTTTAGATCTTGCCTCTCCCCTTCCCCCATCTTTCTTTCCCTCTCCCTATCCCTTCTTGTCATAGCCTGGCTTCCCAGGGAATTCAGTAAAACCAGTTCCTGGGTTTAATACTGTGACTCTTTTCATAGTCATCCAACTGGGAGGACAGCAGGCCCTGCTGTTGCCAGATGCCCAGAGGGCACATTGCCTCCTGGCAGAATAGGGCTGGGCATCAGGCTGGACTGGGACAGGCTGAGCTGGGGGGCCTGGCCCGGATGGAAGCTTGTGTGGCTACAAGGCAGAGTCTTGGGGATGGGGGGGGGTGGTTGGAGAGGGGAGGCAGCGTGTTTAAGCAGGTCTTCCAGAGTCAGGAGACAGAGCCCCCATTGTTGGTACAAGCCTTGCCGGGGTGCGGGCACTCCATTATATAAGCGTCTAGACAGGGTGCCCTCTCTCTGCACCAAAGCCAAGGGAGTTTCAGCCTTTGCCCAGCCCCTCCCAGGACCCCACCCACACCCATACCAAAATCGGACCTGGCCTAGGGACACCCAGGCATTTCCCCTAAAGCCAGACAGAACTGTTGACCTTTTGGGTCAAATCCAGGAGAGAGCAAAGCTTTGGGACCTCCCCCCGAATGAGGGCAGTCCTATGCCTGTGGGCACAGAAAGGTGGAAGGGCAAAGCTGTAAGGACATTGGAACATAGAAAACCAATGCTACAGAGAATGGAATGGACCTTGGAACACAATGTTCAAACACAGGATATCAGAGCTAGAAGATTCTCTAAATAAACTACTAGAACATGGAGGGACTTTAAAACATGGGATAATAGAGTAACGAGTGTTAGTGTGGAATGAGACCTTAAAACATAGACTGGTAGAAATAAAAAGTACCTTGGGGTTGGGGAGAATCGAGAGGAAAAGGAGACAAAATCAACCTTGGGAGGAGTTTCACCAGAGAAGCTGCTTGCTAAGAACCGTAGGCAGAGCCAGCCTGAGGTTCAGGACAGATAGCCAATGTCAGATAAGAGGGGTAGGGAAAGGCAGTCCCTTCAGGTTGCTTGAAAAGCAAATAGAAGTGGAAAAAAAATCCAGAAAGCCACAAAGAGTTGGGATCAGAGCTGACTTTCAGGCTGACTCATGCCTAGGCTAGCCGGAGGCTCTCCCAGGGGTCAGGGGAGGTTCCCCCTTTCCAACTGCTCCCCAAATGGGGGTCACCCCAGGATCCAGATAGCCATGGGTGCACTCTCCCGATGGCCATCTTTAATTCCTGGCCTTGGCAAAGATCCATGGCCTCATGGAACCTCATTACACCCCATAGTGGTGTGTTTGGGGGTCAAGGGGAGAAGCAGTGTCTGAGGACAGCTTTCACTCCAGCCAGAATATCAGGCAGTCAGGGAATTAGTGGGTGGGGCCAGCCAGCCAGCTGCAGCCATGGGAGTCTGAATGGGGAAACCCCCTCCCTTTCCAGGCTTCCCAAACACATCCACATCTGGGCTATTTATAGTTCCTTCCTGTCTTCTCAATCCATATTGACTTAGGGCAGGAATAGGCGCTATCTCCTCTTATCTCCGAATATTTATAGAGCTGACTGATAGCACGCCCAGTAGGTCTTAGGTCAATTCTCCAGGTGCCAGCAACTAATTGGAGCTCCAAGCAGACCTTGCAGATACAAACAGACAGCAGTGGGAAGGGCAGGGCAGGACCTCAGGCCCCCTTAATGGGAAGCCAGGCAGGGTTGGGCAAGTAGCCCAGGTATGGTGTAGTGGAAAGGGTCCTGAATCTTCTATGTACTAGCTACCGTACTAGCTATGTGACTATGGATATATTGCTCAACTGTTCTGAGCCTCATCTATAAAATTGAGAAAATACAACTTTCACTACTTATAGTGATCATGTTGTTTAGTTGTTTTTTCAGTCCTGTTGGATACTTTGTGACCCTATTTGGGGTTTTCTCAGCAAAGATACTAGAGTGGTTTGCCCTTTTCTTCTCCAGCTCATTTTACAGATGAAGAAACTGAAGTAAACAGGGTTAAGTGACATGCCCAGGATCATATACCTGGTGTCTGAGGCCAGATTTGAAATCAGCTCTTCCTGACCCCAAGCCAGAGCTCTATCTACTTTGCCACCTAGCTACCCCAATAATGGTCACAGGGTCAGTAACAGAATGTTCCATTCAATTTAACAAGCACCTACTGCCAGATACTGTTTTGAGGCTCTGGCAAAGAAAAGACGCATATACAAAAGCAAGACAGTCTCTGTCTTCAAGAATCTTACATTCTAGGGAAGGAAAAGGAAAGGAAGAAATCATTTATTTATGTAGTACTACTATGTGCCATGCACTGTGCTAAGCCCTTTACAGACATTACCTTATTTAATCTTTACCACAACCCTTTGAGGTAGGTGCTGTTATTATCATGGTTTTGTAGTGGAGGAAATGGAAGTACAATGATTAACTAGCTAATAAATGTGTGAGACTGAATTTGAACTCAGGTCTGCTTGACTCCAGACCCAAGGCTCTATCCACTGAAAGGTGAGAATGAGGAGAGAATGCACTACATGTATGGAGGGCTGAGAGTTTATGGAAAGGTCCTGAAGGCCGAGTTCCTGGAATTGAAAACAGGCCAGTTTGAATTAATGAGTTAATATTCCTGCTGATCCTGTTTGCTCTTCCAGGTAAATTCCAGGTGACTTCCCCTAGGGACTTCACCAAGAGCTGCTGCTCCTCCTTCTGGTCTCTCCAAAGATCCCCGGGTCTCCTTCCTCGGCTTAGACTTTGGCATGCACCCAAATGTGCTTCCTCAGAGCCCCAGGTCAGGATGAGGTAGACCAGACTCTGAAGTATTGGCAAAGCAAGATTCACAAATAAAACACTAAATTCTAGCATCCTATCTAACACAAGAGTCATATGTGGGAGTACCTTACATGGATATTCTAGCAATCTCACTTTACAAAGGGGGAACCAGAAGTCCTAAGGAAATGACTTGCTCGAGGTCACACAACTAGTGTGGCAACTAATGACAAAATTAGGCCTCAGGTCTCCCTTTTTTCCACTATATCACATTTAGCTGACTACTTGTGGCAGGCAATCTTTACTAGTTCTGGGACCTCAGCTCTCACCTCCTTGTAGAACACAGCCTCCTTACTAAGCAAGCTAGGCCTCCAGGGACCCAATCCAGTCATTAATTCATCAATCAACAAGCATTTATTAAGCTCCTACTAAATTTCCAGGCACCATATTAAAACTCTGGATTATACAACTACAAAGAATGAAGCAGTCTCTGCTCTCAAAGGGCTTACATTCATGGGGAGACCAAAAGGGCACAGTTACGTACATATAGAATAAATATAATCAGGGACTGGATCTGGATTTCCTAGTTCTTAAGGCAGCTATATAGCATTAGAGCTTTGTACCCATGGTCAAAAGGACCTGAGTTTGAATACTGCCTCAGACACTTACTAGCTGTGTGACCAAGTCACTTAATTTCTCTCAGCCTAGATTTCCCCATCTGTATAATGGGGATAACAACAGTGCCTAC
Organism: Petaurus breviceps papuanus; assembly: GCF_028583685.1. Taxonomy (NCBI): domain Eukaryota; kingdom Metazoa; phylum Chordata; class Mammalia; order Diprotodontia; family Petauridae; genus Petaurus; species Petaurus breviceps. The sequence continues at coordinate 23,269,684 of NW_027185754.1, read as the reverse complement.
TCAGGGTTGTGGGTAACAAATGAAATAATGTGTAAAATGCCTTTTAGGCTTTAAAGTACTCTACAAATGATAGCTAGTACTATTTTGCTTTACCCAAGTGAGGGGGAGAAGGAAGGAGAGAGTGCATCAGCCTCGATGTCAAGCCTCTGTCTCCCATCTTCAGCTTCCACCAGGCCCATCTCTCCTTCCCCAAGCAAGCCGCTGTCCACCGCTGAAGGGCCTGTGGGGTTTCCATGGCGATGACCACGAATTCCTCCTGCTCTTCAAAGAGAAAGGCATATTTGTTTTGCCAGCATAACTTTGTAGCACAAAGTAACATGTCCTTAGGGGCCTTTGAAGCCCCCTTCTTTCCCTCCCCCCTCCTCAGGCGACATAGCTGCATGTTAATCTCAGCCACACTCAGACAGCCCCCAACCGGGCTGGGCTGTCACTGGCCCCTGATGCAGGAACCTGAACAGGCCTCCCCAGCCAAGGAATCCCATGGAGGTTGGGCTCCCAGGATACAGGCACCGGTCAAACCTGCCCAGTCCTTGTCCCTCCTGGCTTACACACAGAAATGACATTTATTAGCTGTGGGCAAATCATTTTTTTAACCTCTCTGAGCCTCAGTTTCCTCATGTGTAAATGGAGAAATAATATGGCTTGTGCTCTGTTCCTCCCAGGATCATTGTAAGGAAAGCATGTCATAAATGTGTCATTAGTATTGTTATTAACGGATCCTGCTTCTGAACTCTGCCCTGGATGGTGTGTGTGTGTGTGTGTGTGTGTGTGTGTGTGTGTGTGTGACTAGATTGAACTAGGAACCAAGAGAAGTCATTCTGTAGGTCTGTAAAAATGAGGCTGCCCCATAGCAAGCTTGATTAAAAAAAAAAAAACCTTACTCTCTTCTTGTTCCTGGAGAAGGGAACTGGCATTTGTGACCTCTTGGTAAGAACAGTGCCTATTGCAATGAAGTCTCCCTCCAACCCCCTCCTACCACCTTTGTAATAGCTCTATACATTGGGGGTGGGAGGGAAGTGAGACTTGAGGGGTAGGGTTGGAGTCCAGATTCAGCAAGCACAAGGTATATCCTGGCTGGTCCAGAGCCCCCCAAATTCTGAGGCTGGGGGACATTTCCTTTCTCCTCCCTGGATCCCCCAGAGCTGAGTTCCCAATAACCACAGAATCTCCTTCTACCTGCTTTTTTCCCTTTCTTCCCCAACTTTTGCATCCCCACCTTTCTTCTCCTCTTATAAGATGCAAGATTCAGAGATGTAAGGGACCTTATTAATTTGTGACTACCAATTAATCACCCAGTCGATCAGCAGATTAAGTGAATAATAATAATTCTAGGGAATACCAAGACCAAATGAAACAGCCTCTGCCCTCAAGGTCATCAAGTGGGACAAGGTATATTTGTATACAAGTATAAACTAAAGTAAAAGGGGGTAATGGTGGGGAGATGGGAGACTGTAAACCCTCCATTTTAGGGTAGGCAGGGGGCTGACATTGTGATTTCATTTGTGTGGGGAACTCCTGGTAGGGAAAATCTCTAGCTGGGAGAATTCTTAGCTGGGATACAATGGAAACAGGTCAAGATCCAGAGTCCAATCCACAGTCAGACCTCATTTATTGCATCAGTTATGTCATCTAACAGAAAGGAAGCTTCTTGAGGACAGGGACTCTTCTGTCTTGTCTTTGTATTCCTGGTGCCTTGTACAGAATAAGTAATAGGTGCTTGCTAATAGCTGGTTGGATTAAATATCCTCTCAGTCTCAGCTTCCAGAAACTCACCCTCCCTCCTTATCAGGACTTCTGTGAGGTTCCCATATTATAATGTGCTTGGCAAAGTTCATAGAAACGTGAGCTTTTCCTTTTCTTTCTCTCCCTTGTCTTCTTCCATCCCCTGGTTTCTTCCCTTTCATTCCTGACCCCCTCCACATCATCTGTAAAGCCAGAGGCTTGAGTTAGGCGACCTCTAAGGCCCCTGTTAACTCTAGAGTTCTGCTCTGTTTGAACATTCCATGTTCTGAGTTCCTGCCCAGGTCTGACCTTCTGTGTTATAGCAGGTCTGTTCTAAGTTCCTTGCTAGTTCTGAAATTCTGTCTTGAAGGTCCTAAGGTTCCTCCAAGCTCTAAACCTAAGATCCTATAATGCCCTCCCCTTTCTGATCTCTGGCCTCTCTCCTCTTCCCTCTTCCCACATCCTCTCCGCCCCTTTCCTCCTTTGCCCTTCTTTCTTCCCGTACGCTGCCCCAGGGGAGCACCTCAGGGGGTGGGGGATGGGGATGGGGACCCCTGGGATCCAGCTGTGACCGGCTTTGGTGGGAGGGGAGAAATCAATGCCCTGGTTTGTTTTGACTTTACCTCGGTGACGGTGCTGGGAACCGCTTGGCGGGCCGGGGCTTGTGACATTACACAGCAGCTAACTGCCATTTATGACTCAGGCAGCTAAATTGAGTCTTGGTTTTCCTTAAAATGACTATTTATTGCTTTAATGCAGTATTTAGTATTTACTGAGTGTGGGAGAAAATGGGAACTCTCTTAGCTCGTGGCGCAGGCTGCTTCATAGTGACTCTCGCAGCCTCCCCCGTCTGGCTGGGTTTCCTGCCAGGCGGGCGGTGGGTTTGAAGGGTTCCAAAGGTCCAGAGGCACCCCAAGCAGGGCCCCCAAAGAGCCTCCTCCCTCCCCTCCCCCAGGCTTCTCTGACAGAAAGCTGGGGGAGGGGGCCTGAACACCAGAGCCCAGGTCTGGGGACTCCCTCCCTCTCCATTCTCCTTAAGATGCTTATTTAATTTCCAGAGAAACAAAGAAGCCATACAATATTGCAGGGGAGAGACCCACGTGTCTCCGATATAAAACATCAGCCTCCCCTGATTTCTGTGTGGTCTGATTTTCAGGAGAGAGAATGTGTCTCCTGACAGTCTGAAAGGCAGGGGAAGGTGGGGGAGGGAGGAGGGCAGTTGAGAGGGGAAGCTGGTCTTCTCTACTTCCCCCCACCCCACCTCCCTCTCCAGCCCATGGAGAATTGCTGTGATTTGGAACATAAAGGACCCCAGCTGGGCAACACCCTTTCCAGCCCTCTGGGTACACAACAGCACCTGCAGGGGCTGGCCCAGGGGTCCCCCTGTTCCTCAGCTGTGCTACTCCACACAAGGGCCCCCCCCTCCCAGGACACCAAGGACAAGGAGGCCAAGAGGGACCTGGAAACTCTGCCTTCATCTCCTGCCTCCTCTTTTCCTCTCTCCTTACCAATAGAAATTGATTTTTCTCTTGTCTACAACCTTCTTCCAACACTGCTCCCCCCACAAGTAACTACTAAGCCTATGATGGGGGTCTGTTCTTCCAGAAACCATTCATTGTATTTCATTCATTTATTCATTCATTCATCTGTCCATTCATCCATCTAATCCATATTTACATTTAAGAACTTGAGCAAATCACTTCCCTCTTTTCAACCTCAGTTTTGCATTTGTAAATGAGAGGATTGAGCTAACTGGTCTTTTAAGATTCCTTCCAATACTGTCATTTTGAGTTCTAAGATTGTTTCAGTCTCTGCTGTTCTATGAGTGTATGGTGTTTAATGGGTGCCTATGTGGAAGGCTCACTGAGAGATAGGTTCATACATTTTGACCTGTAAGTTTTCTTTGAGACTCTAATCTAACCACCTTACTTTACAGAAGAGAAAGCTGAAGTTCAAAGTTAAATGACTGCCTCAGGGTCACCCAGCAGGACACAGAAGAAGTGGAATTCAACCCAAAGTCGTTTCATTCCAAATTCCAGCACCACTCTTTCTACTATACCAACAAATACTCTACCTTCAAGGGGCTCACTGTTGAGTAGAGAAGTTAAGACCAGTATGCAAAGAATTGTAATCAGGGCCGTATGTGGTAGGGGTGGACAGGGAGCGAAGAGGAGTAATGACACTGGGATCCTGGGATGGGGACTTGAGGCTGAAAGTCTTCACAAAGAAGATGGCACCAAATCTGGACTCTGAAAAAACGCACAGAATTGCAATGAGCAAATACAGGAGGAGTGAACATTGCAAGCAGAGGAGATAGCTTAGACAAAGGCAGGGAGGCAGGGGACTGAAATTGATAATAATAACCGTGATGATCATTTGCATTTCTATAGCGCTTTAAAGTCTTTTCTCACCTCTACTCTTGGAGGTAGGTAGAGCAAATGTTATTTATTTTAGTCACTTTTAAAATGAGCAAACTAAGGCTCAGAGAAGTTAAGTGACTTGTCCAAGGCCACACAGCTAGTGTGTAGCCGGGCTTTGAACCCAAGTGCCCTGACTCCAAATATAGCATTAGTTTGGAGAATAAGATCAGTTTAGTTTGGATGAAGCATATAAATGGAAACATCACAGGATAAAGCTGGAAATGTAGATTGGGGCTGTAGGGGTCAGATGAAAGAGTCTGGTCTTTATTCAGCAGTTAGGAATCCATAGAAAGTTCTCATGCAGGGGATTGATGAAAACAATCCCTTGGAAGATTAACCTGGCAGAGATGTGGAGTATACGTTGAGTGCAGAAGTAGGGACTGGTTAGTGTCATTAGGTGCTACAACAGAAATGGTAAGGAAGGTTGGTGGGAATGTGAGTAGAGAGGAAGACATGTTGGATGAAAAAGATATTAGAGAGGGAGAATCAGGAGGATGTAGCAGCCAATTACCTACGATTAACCTTAAACATATTTTGTTTGTACATAGGTAGTGATTTGCAATGGTATCTCCCCATTAGACTCTAAATTTGTTGAAAGCAGAACTGTTTTTGTCTTTGTATTTCCAGCAAGTAGCAGTGTCTGACACAAAGTAAGTGCTTCCTACAGGGGAAGGTAGGTGGTGTTGTGGTCTGTAGTACAGAAGATCTGAGTTCCGATTCAACCTCAGATACTTTACAAACTTGGTGACCCTGGGCAAGTCACTTAACCCTGTTTCCTTCAGTTTCCTCATCTATTAAGATGAGGGAGTTGGATTAGGTGACCTCTGAGGGGTCCCTTCCAGCTCTAAAACCATGACCCCATGACCTCATGGATTACCCCTTTTTTGACTCCCAGCCTAGTGTTTTATCTACTACACCAACCTGCTTAGGGAATGAGGTGAGGGGACTCTGGGGGGAGGGATGAAGGCCCAGTTCTTGCTACTGATACAGTCTCCCCACTCGATACTACTAGGGAGAAGAGAAGTATATACTAAACCTTCATGGTGGAGTCCCAGGAAAGGAGACAGACCTGAAAATGACAGAGTCAGGAGTCTCAGACAGCCCTCAGGAGAGGGTGACATTTGGAATGTATTTGGAGTGTATCTCTACTCGGCAAAAAAGGTTCATTCTAATTTCACTTTGGAGAAGGAGATTTGGGAGTAGGGGGAAATAGCCTAGAAGGGAGATACATCAGTGAACTACCAGGTCCTCAAGACATTTTGGCCAAGAAAACTATAGGTTTTTAATGCCCAGCTAGTACTTGGCCTCCTACTTTCTGAGTGAACATCTTATGCTTTGGAATCTTGGGCCTCGGTTTCCTTATCTGAAAAAATGAAGAGGTCAAATGAGATAGTCTCTTAATTCCTTTTAAATCTCAATTTCCAAGTCCTTGATTTGGGGACCTGGATTTTTATTGGAAGATTACTTTAAATTACTTTTATAAGAATTATTGACAGCTAAAAAAAATCATAGAATGACAGATCAAAGGAACATCCTTAGTACTTTAGGGGGTTCATTTTATTGAGAAGGATAAAGAAGTAACCTCTCTCATATCCTCAGGACATCTCTACCAGCCTCCTTCTTAAAATGCTGATGACCTTATTTCACTTGAGAATAAGACAAGGAAACTGAGGCCCTACTCTGCTTTTTCTTTCATGGTAAATATCAGTAGAAAGGATTGCTCCCCCCATTCTTCTCTCTCCTAGCAATGTAATCTTGTCAATACAGAGCTAGTAAGTGTTTAAGATAGGATTTGAACCCAGGCTTTCCTAAGTCTAGATGCCTCACTCTGTCCATTGTACTAGAGAGCCTTCCTGAAGCAAGTGTTAAGAGTCAGAACTTAGAAGAAAGCAAAACCCTTTTAAAGCTGAACAGGAGCTTGGAGCATCCAAATTCCTCGTGTTACAGGGGCGCAGACAGAAGAAGGGACTTGCCTACAGTTTTTGGTGGTGGCGGTGTTTTTGGCTAAAAGATTTTCTCTTCTAAGTACATGATGTGTGTTTCCAAGGGAATATAGCACTTTGTCCCCACCATACAGTACATCTCTTTATCTCCCTCCAGGGGACCAGAACGTTGATTCTTTAGAGATTGCCGCATTCCGTGATTCACAGCCATTTTAGCATCAGTGGAAAAATTGGAGTGTTTAAAAGATGGATTTTTTTTATTGTTTCAGAGAGAAGCACAGGGCTGTGCAAAGCACCGTACCATTCCCCAAACGCAATTCATCATCCTTTCTTCCTTCTATCCAGTGCTGAGTCCAGTGCATTGTTGAGCTATATCAGCCAGCCAATACATATGGGTTGGACTTGAAAGGGCCATGGCATATGACCAAAAATTAATTTTATACCAGAAGCAGAATGTGAGATATAATTTAAAAGATGTAGAATTGGAAAAGGATATGGGCTAGTCATGGAAAGAGATTGAGAGATGACCAAGGAATAACCCACCAACTTCACTGGCATTCTCCTAGTGTTAAGAGACCTAGGGGAAGGGTCCCAGTGTGTTGAGTGGATCCCCTGTGGGTAGAGGATTGTGGGAAAACTTGAACAAGAGTCACCAAGGATGAGAAGGCATGGGTGGGTTTGTGATATAGCCTTCGAGGGAAAGCCTAGCCCCATGAGTGAGATCAGACTCATTGCAATGTTAACAGGACACTTCCTAACTGTGGGTCTCACATCAAGGCCGGCAATATAAGTATTCATAATTGCATGTTACACCAGAGGAAACAGAGGCACAGAGAGAAGTGGCTTATGCAAGGCCACAGAACCATCAAGGGGGGGAGCTGAGATCTGAGTCCAGTTCTTCGGAATCAAAGGATCAATGTGCTTTCCGCTACACTGTACTCACTTTCTGAATTTAATGGTAAACTATGGGTGTTCATTTAAATATGGGAAGCTGGGTGATGTGGATAGGTGAGTAGGGTGCCAAGCCTAGAGACAGGAAGGCCTGAATTCAAATCCATGCTCAGACACTCCATGTATGACCATGGGCAAGTCACTTAACCCTATTTGCCTCAGTTTCCTCATCTGTCAAATGGGCATAATAATAGCACCTGTTGTTGTGAAGATCCAATGTGATCATGTATTTAAAGTTCTTTGCACTATATAAATGCTAGCTATTATTAGTAATAAAATGGTTGGATTAGATGACTTCTGAGGTTTCTAGATCTATCAGCTACACCACCTAGCTATCTGCTTTTTTATAGGTAAAGAAACTGAGGCTCAGGGAGGTTAAGTGACTTACCCAGGGTCACACAGCTAGTAAATATTGGAGCATGGATTTGAATTCAGTTTCTCTGATTTCTGACCCAGTCTAGGGATAAGGATTTAGGACTTTACTATAAATTTGTCATGATTTTTGAAAAGCCTTGAGTAGATTTTGTTCTTAATAACTACATATGTCACCAAAAATCAGCTACAGAATATTTTCCTTACAACAGCTCTACAAGGTAAATGGAGCATCCATGATTATCTCCATTTTACAGGTAGGAAAACTGAGGCTCAGAACACTGCTTAGGACCACATAGCCAGTGCTGTTGTTGAGTCGTTTCAGTCATGGTTGACTCTTCGACCTCAATTGAGGTTTTTCTTGTCAAAAACACCAAAATGGTTTGCCATTTCTTTCTCCAGCTCATTTTACATATGATGAAACAAGGCAAACAAGGTTAAGTGACTTGCCCAGGGTCACACTACTAACAAGTGTCTGAGGCAGGATTTGAACTCAGGAAGAAGATTCTTCCTGACTTCAGGCCCAGCCCTCTCTCCACTGTACCACCTAGCTGCTACATAGCCAGTAAAAATACATATGGGTGTATGCATGTGAATTAATGTATATGTATCTATGTATATGTGTGTATATATTTCTTCAGTATGTTATTTGATTTGATGTTAACAAATACCCTAAGAAGTGGATGCTGTTTTTGTTTCATTTAACAAAAACTGAGGCTTAGAGAAAGCTGAATGACTCATTCTGCTAGGATTACATAGAGAGCTAGTGAGTGTCTAAGACAGGTTCGTAGCCTGGGTCTTCCCAGTCTGGATACAGCACAGTCTCTGCTCTACGAGAGAGCCTGCCTAGAGCAAGGGCCAGAGCCAGAACAGACCTTTTGAAGCTTAGAGAGCATCCAATTCCCTTATGTTACAGAGGCCTAGGCAGTAGAAGTACATGGCTAGTCAGTCAGTGGCCAAGGGGAGGCTCAGACCCAAGCCTCCTGACTTCCAGCCCAGGGCCCGTTCCTCTAGTCCCAGCCCCTTATCTCTTCTGAACTTAGACCTTGTGAGACGGGTTCTCAGGCAACCTCTCTGATGGCCCAGAAGACCAACCAATGATGATAAACCTGAATCCTTTCCCAGAGTTGAAAGTGCCAGTCTCCCACCTGACTTGTCCCAGAGAATAAGAATCCATAGCACAAGTGAGGGGGATTCACTGAGATCAGGCATCTCCCTCAAAGAAATAACTTGGAGATATATTGCCAGTGGCCAGATGAGGAATATTTAGGGTTAGTTTTCCACTCTGTAGCTCATCAACTCTGTCCTCTGTAAATCATTTGCTTTTTTGCCTTTCCATCTAAAAAGTCCAACTTTTATCCAGTGTGAGCTGAAGGAAAGAAGAGGTCATCCTGTCCATGCTGTTGTCATTGTTAAGAAGGGGCTGTTTTCATGCCTAGTCCAGGGGGCTTGGGAGCTCAAAGTTTTCCTGAGGGCGGTAAGTGATGGGGCAGGGAGAGAGGAAGGACCTATCACTTTCCTCCACGGAAGAAGGTAATGAGCTCCCCAGGAGAGGTTGTCTCCCCGTGGAGACTAGTGGATCCAAGAATTCCCATGGAGTGGCTAGGTGGATCAGTGAATAGAGCACCAGCCCTGGAGTACAGAGGACCTGAGTTCAAATTTGGCCTCAGACACTTAACACAAAAACTAGCCATATGACCTTAGGCAAGTCACTTAACTCCAATTGCCCTCCAAAAAAAGCAAAAAAAAAAATAGAATTCCTACTCATGTAAGGACTAGACTAGACATTGCAGGGATTGCTTCATCTTTCTCTTTGTGTTCCCACAGCATATGGTAAATAGTAGGTACTGCATAAATGCCTGCCTGCTTGATTCAAGGTTCTGTCCACTTTGAGATTCTGAACCTTAAAGTTTATACAATAAATAGGCTCTCTTTACACTCACAGTGACTATTTAAGGTGGTTAACATAGGTTTCATTATACTCATTTTTTAATTAATTAAATTCAATAAATTAATAAAATTTAACAAGCATTTATTAATATATTAATGGTAGACCTTGAGATAATAATTTAGGGAGTGCAAGTATTATCATTCCCCACCCCTTTCCAAATGGAAAAACTGAAGTTCAGAGAGGGAAGCGATTGGCTCAGAATCACACAGCTAGTATGTGGAATTTGAACTCAGGTATTTAGACTCTAAGTGCAAATTGTGATTTGTCAATATTAAGTACAAACCAAAAGGAGGCTGGTCTTTGGGGAATCTAGGAGCAGAAGAGATGAAGGGTGAGAATATGTCAGTGTCTCCTTAACCCAGTCACATAATCACAGATTATCAGAGCTGGGAGAAACCTCTGAGGCTGTCCAGTATAAGACCCTTACTCTAAAAATGGAGAAGGGAGATTCCACCTGATCAACTGACTTGCTGAATTTGCAACAGCTTTTGAGATCGGGTAACACGATCTCTCTTTGTGAAACCACAGCCATAGATAGGGGCTGCCTAGAGCAGAATCTAGGGGAAGGAATACCAATCAGATACCCCAGCTCTCTCATTGCTACCTGTGTGACCCTGGATAAATCACTTCTCTCCCTGCACCTCTGTTTTCCCAACTGCAAAATGAATAAGTTGAACTAGATGATCTCAGTGGTCTCCTTTCTAGCTCAAAATACATGATCTTAAGATTTGCCAAGGAGAAGGAGGAAAAGGAGTAGAAAATTGCCCTGAATATGGAAATAGAATCCACAGGTCTATAAACCCTGCTCTTCTCCTTACAGTTGTGTGACTTTAGTTATTTCCTATCTCTGGGATAGTTTCTTCATTTGTAAATGGAGGGGTTGATCAGGTAACCTCTAAACTCCTTTTTAGCTCTAAATTCTGTAAAGAGCTACCTGGAGAGATGCCCTGACAGGGGATGTCTCACAGACTCCCCCAAAGAGGAAGAGGAGGCCTCAGTCCTGCCATTCTTTGTCATCGTGCTACCCCATGGAAGCCACTGTTACCTCACTGTGCCAACTGGAATCCAGTCCCACCCGAGCAAATATCATTTTCCATTGGGTGTGAAGGGGGGGGCAGAGAGGAGAGGAGGGGATAGAAGGTTCGGAAATTGGCTATAAATTTCTTGAGATATTTTAATTTTTTAAAAGCCCCAAGTAGATGTTTTCGCTTCCTAAAACCCACAAATATTGCCGCAACGAGCTGGGATAATGACCCAAGCCCACTAATAATTAATGCTGTTTGCTGGGCTGTGAATGGGTTTGGCTGGCTTTTCTTTGGTTTCTATTTTTACCGCTTCTGCTCATTTTGGGCCCATTATTTCATCTGAGAAATAAGGCTGGTCCCTCACACATCTTTGTATTCAGCCTCATTCTGAGCACAGGCCCAGACGGAGATTTGCTGAGTAAATAGTCTGCAATAATCTCAGCCTGATTCCAGCTAATTAAATCCTGCGCCAACATCTCGCTCCAGGCCAATATACTGAGGGGCAAGGAAAACACCAAGCCCCAGACAGAGCTTTGCTCCAGATTTCGTCCGGCCCTTTAATCCTGTATCTTTTGAAAGATAGTAACGTCCTGAGGATGAGGGGGTCACTGTTCTTGCCCTTAGCATCAAGTAGTGGAATTTTTCATTAATGAGCATCTGGGTCGCCCGCCACACAAAAGCTACTGCAATATCCTGTAGCTTACAGGGCCCAGGGAGCCCCTGGGGCAGCCCTTCTGCACAGAAGGGGACCAGCCCTCAGACAGGATCAGCCCTCTCCCCAGGCGCCACTGCCACCTCCTCTCTGTGGAGCCACCAGACACCGCCCCCCCCCCCAACATACACACATATTGATTCTCCCATAGAGGACCAGGACTCCATTTCCAGTTGATTAAAAGAGAGAGAAAGGAATAACACAATAAGGAGGAAACATGGTATAGTAGAAAGAGCAGTGATCCTGGAGTCAAAGACCCTGGGTTCAAATCCCAACTCTTACCTCAGTTTCCTCATCTATAAAACAAAGGAACTAGATTCAGTGATTTCTAAGATCCTTCCCAGCCCTAAATGCTTATGGCTGTGTGATGCAGAATACGGCCTGTTCACCTTTCTGAGCCTTGTTTCCTTTTATATACAATGAGGAGCATGAAAAACATATTCCTCATCACTCAGGGTTGTTGCCAGGGAAAGGACTTTGAAGTTTATAGGACAGGGAGCAGGGAGCTATGGTTCTTATTTTCTGGCTGGACCTCTCTGTCTCTGTCTCTCTGTCTCTGTCTCTGTCTCTGTCTCTCTCTCTCTCTCTCTGTCTCTCTCTCTCTGTCTCTCTCTGTCTCTCTGTCTCTGTCTCTCTCTGTCTCTCTGTCTCTCTTTTTCTCTGTCTCTCTCTCTCTCTGTCTGTCTCTCACTGTCTCTGTCTCTGCCACTCTGTCTCTGTCTGTCTGCCTGTCTGTTTCTCTTTCAACACAGAGCCCATAGGACTTTCTTGATTTGTACATAAATTCATCTTGTGCATTAAAAACAAAATTCACCACTGGGGCTGTCAACTGGCCTCATGCATGACCACAGCTGTGCTCCTCCAGAGGTAGGCAAGACAGCTGTCTCTGCCTTATGACTATAATCTATGACTATAGTCATGGCAAATTTGGAGGGTTGCATCTTGGAACTCCTGAGCCTGGCTGCGCAGGAGATAATCCCTCCCAATCATCTCTATTGCTTGTATCTGAAGAATTTCAAGATGGATGGGAGTCTCAAACATAGAAACTTAGAACATAGAACGTAGAATGTCAGATCTGAGAGTACAGAACAAAGACCAGAAGGACCTTAGAATCTAGTTCTGCTACTTACTTTGAAACTGCCTCAGTTTCTGCATCTGTAAAATAAGCGCATTGGACTAGAATCTAGTCATTAAGATGATCTTGAAGGTAGGAGGAGCATTGAATAATATCCACAACAATTCTTCTCAAAGACTTATTTGCTTTGGGGGGGGTGTGGTGGGATGGAGGGGAGTGTGGAGTTATCTTATAATCCACTGGATATAAATCCTAGGATCCTTGAATGTTAGAACATAGACTGTAGAATATTAGACAAGGAAGAGGTCTTAGAGCACAGAATATAAAGATTAAAAAATTTTAGAATTCATCTAATCCCACCCCACCCCTCATTTTACAGAGGAAACTGAGGCCAAGAGAGGTCACCCAACTTACACAAGACCACATGCATGGGACAGAAGGACAGAATCAGGATTGGAATCTGGGTCTTCCTTCCCCAACTTAGGGCTCTTTTCACTGTATTCTACTCCTTCTCAAAGTTTGCATCAAGGAAGTTTCCACATGTGAGAGTGATTACACTGAGCTGTGATTAGATTTTTCCTAAAGAAACAATGGTTAACCCTATCTCCCTGAGTATGAAACACTTTATGCCCTGGGTCTGGTCCCCTTCATGTATATTGACTTTGATGGGGCAGACAACGCTAAGCCTTCACTAGTAGGTTATTAAGAATATAAAACGGGTACCCAGGAATTTACAATCCGTTATATGAGAGGTATCCTGCCTCCCCTTCTCCCCCCAGTGCACTCCTTCACTAAGCACGTGTTGTAAAGATGTCGCACTGACAGCAGGGGACAAGTTTAGGATGTTTCTTACAAACAGTGTTAAGTTACAGGGCTGTGGGAAAAAAACAAAACCAAGAACCATGTCTCACCCAATGGATTCCTGCATCATTAGTGCCTGAGGGCTTTTGGGCATTGCTGCCCACTCAATCCCTGAGCTAACAGGGATAATTGAGAGTGGATTCTGAAAGCAGATAGGAAACAAGGGAGGTTTGATGGAAAGTGACATCGAGGCAAACATAATCTGTTTGAGCTCCAGGCTCCCCAGGCCTTTTGGCCTTTCCATGACCAACCCCCTCTTGAAGCTAAGAGGCTTTGCCTTAGGTTATGGTGAATATAGCCCAAGCCCAGAGTTTCCCCAGGTCTGGTCAGCACTCTAGCAAAAAAAGCAACAGCTTTGTATCCTGGAAAGTGGGACAGGAGGAGAAAAGAGATAATAAAGAAGGGGAAAGGGAAAGGAAAGTTAAATAGGAAGAATGGAAAAAGAAAAGCTGGGAGAAGGGAAAGAAGGAGAGCAGGGGGAAGGAAAAATAAACAGGATAAAAGAAAGGAGAACTAAGAAAAGGGAGGGAAGAAGATAATGGAAAAGGAAAGATAAATAGGGAAAAAGGAGAAGAGAAGAGGAAAGAAAAAGGGAAAAGAAAGAAGAGAAAGTCAAGACAAAGGAAAAGGGAAGAGAGAATATTAAGTAAAAGGAAGGTCAGAAAAGAAGGGAAAGGAGAAGGGAGCTAGGTCACCATAGATAACTAATCTAGCAAGATGCACAGAATTAAAAACCTTTGTCATCCATAAGGGGCACTTGGTTTGACTGCCTGGGCACCTTGCCATGATTGCCTTCTCTCTTTCCCAGTTTGGGAGCCTGTAACCTATGGTGCCTGCATAGGTTTCTTCTTCCTGGCCATTGTTTCTGTGTAGATGAGCCCCCATACCCTTCCTGTTCACAAAGATAGCTAACATTTACATAGAACTTTAAGGTTTGCAAAACACTTTGCATACATCATTTGATCCCTCACAGTAGCCCTGTGAAGGAGATACTATTATCATCCCCATTTTAAAGCTAAGGAAACTAAGGCTGAGAGAGGTTAAGTGACTTAGTGTCACATGGGTAGTAAATGAACCAGATTTTGATCTCAGGTCTTCTTGATTCCAAATCCAGTGTTCTTTCTGCTGCACCATCTAGCATGCCTAGAGTCAGTCCTGCCATTTTCCTCTTACCCCTCTCTCCAGCTGAATTTTTGCCCAAGTGGAAAGGCCTGGAAATTGGGGATAAGACTGGACAACTATAAGAGAAATCTAAAATCAGAGTTTGCTCTGGTACCCCTTTTTATGAAACAGCAGTTAATGGGAAAGAGACTCATAGAACTTCAGAATTGAACAGGACCTTCCACCCCTTACCCAATGATACATCACTAAAAGACAGCCATCTAATCTCTACTTTAATACTTCTGGTTTTAGGGTGCTCATGTACTCCCAAGGAAGCTCTCTCTCTATCCTTTGATAACTCTAAGTGTTACAAAATCTGCCTCTCTACAACTTCTAACCATTGTTCTCAAGTCTTCCCTCTGGAGCAAGGCAGAATAAATTTGTTCCATTTTCTACATGACAGCCTTTCGGACATCCCTTATAAGTCTCTTGTTTTCTAGGATACATTCCCAGGTCTTTCAACCAAACCTCATATGTGGTATGCTTTCCAGTCACAGAATTATATGATTTAGAGATGGAAGGATCCTCGGAGATTGCACAGGACAGTGGCTCCCAAATGCTTTGGTCTAAGGACCTCTTTTCACTCTTGAAAATTGTTGAGGATCCCAAAGTACTTTGGTTTATATGATTCATATCCATTGCTATTTACTGCATTGGAAATTAAAATTGATTAGTAGTATTATGAAATTAGTTTTGACTTCATATATGCCCTGAAAGGGAATTTGGGATCCCCAGGAGTCCCTGAACTACACTTTGAGAACCACTAGACCAATCTCCTTTTTAAGATAAGGATGCTAAGGCCACAAGAAGAAAGGCTTTGCAAATATTAAGCACTTAATAAGTGTGGGTTTTTTTTATTCATTTACTCACTCACTCACTCATTCATTCATTCATTTGTTGGCCAAAGTCATGCAAGTAGTAAGTAACAGAGTTGTGATTCGAACCCAGATCTTCTGACTCCAAATCCACTTTTTATTCCCATACAAGTACCCTGTCTCTTCAACTTCCTAAGGATCATAAAGTGTCAAATTTGTTTTTACCAGGAAGGGATTTCAGCAATCATTTAGTTCAGCCCCCTTGTTTTATAAATGAGGAAACAAAGCAAGAGGTTAAGTAAGTCAACCAAGGTCATTAAGGGTTCTCTCCTCTGTGCACTTTGACCTGTCACCCTAAAATGTAATACCTAGACCTGAAAAAAATAATATCTAACCAGTGTAGCCTTCACCTTCTTTCTCTAGGACCGAGGCAGCCGAAGATAGAGCTAGTGTGTGACGCGCCTGATGTCTCACACTGGTTGATGCTATGCCCAATGAGCTTGCAGTCCACTGAGGAACACCCCCCTCCCCGAGTCCTTTACGTATGAGCTATTGTCTAGCTACACATGCCCGTCTGGTACCTGGCTAGTTAAGATTTTATATTTAATCAACTTAGACATGGAATCACCCACAGCTATAACATACTTCTGTCGGTCCTTCAGGCTCTGCACATACTTTTCCCATCTGACAGCTGTAATCAGCATCTCTACGCAATATTATTTCATATGGTCTTTTCATATTGTAGAATTGACCTTGTATTCATCATCCTCTGTGGCTGTGTAGTATTCCATAGCATTCCTGGGCCCCAGTCTGTCCAATCATCCCACTGGGTATTCAAATGGGTCTCCAGATTTATTTTGTTTTGTTATTTGGTAAAGCTATTCTGAACATTTCTGTAAAAATAGATCCTTTTCCCTTTTATATTATTTTCTTCCATCACTGGCATGATCCTTAAAGTATCATGAACTTAGAGCTGAAAAGGAGCTTGGACATCATTAAATCCAACACCCTCCAATTTTAGAGCAAACTAAGGCAAATTGAGGTAAAGTGACTTACCCAGAATCACACAGCTAGCAAGTGTGTGAATCAGGACTTGAACTCAGGTCTTCCTGACTCCAAACCCAGTACTCTAATCACAACACCACTTCTCTGCCTCTTTCTTATACCACCTCCGAATATGGTGACCTTGAAATCTTAAAGTGTTTGCTGGTGAAGCACGAGCTTGGGCAGATTCCACTCTATTGGTAAAATTTCAAGGATGGCTGATGATCGCCCATGATGAGGATCTTATGAAGTCCTTATGAGGACCAGGCTAGCTGAGTGCTGAAAGGCTCATTGCCCAAGGTTTGGTCACAAGGGGATTTGGGGTCACTAGGGAAGACTTTCTGTTGAGGCGAAGCAGGACTGTGATCTGCATCTGCTGAGGGAACACCCACCCAGGATCTTTAAAGTATTGAAGAAGTTATTTCCTTGGCATATATTGCCAGTAGCAGGATTACTAGGTCAAAGGTTATGGCTGGGTATGGTTTTTGTTGTGGATTTATGCAGTTAATTTTTTTTTAAACCCCAAGAGCATGAGTTTACATTTATCCCTCTTAGATTTTCATCTTATTAGTTTTGACCTATTGTTCCAGTCTGTCAAAATGTTTTTGGCACAGACCACGGGAGACCTTCAACAAAACTGGCTCCTACAGAGACTCTCTCCCTCTCTCCCGAGAATTAAGTGTCTAGCCACTGGTCTGACTGACAAATAGCTGGGTGTAACCGATTTATTTCTAGTGTCTTAGTTCTTTGGCAGTTGATATAAGAGAATTAAATTCTTCTACCTTCCTTTTCTTCTTTTCTGTCTTCTCTATCTGCTTTTCCTTCCCCCAGTTTCTTCCTTTTTTTCCCTTTACACTCTTCCCTTCCCTTCCCATCTTCTTTTCTCTCTTTTACCCTCTGCTTCCATCCTTCTCTCACTTATCTTTTTTTCTATCTCTTCCCCTTCCCTCTCTTCTTTTCTTTTCTCCCTTCCCTTAATGCTGAGCCCAAGGAGATTAAACCCCCAAAAGGTACAGAGTAGAGGAATAAGAGACATAGATACACAGTCAGGTAGAAACAGTGACAAAGTGCTAGGTTCTGGGAATGTAAAGAAGGGAAACAGTCCCTGACTTCAAGGAATTTATACTCTAACAAGGGAGAAAATATGCACATATATTGGTATGTACAAGCTGTGTACAAAGTAGACACAAGGAGCTTTAGAGGGGAAGGCACTGCAAGCATTTCATAAGTGTCTTCTATTTTCTAAACAGTGGAATCTGAACACTGTCCTTTCAAACAAAGAATAATAAACATCATTAATTCTCTTTCTGGATACATTAGGAATACCCATGCTTGCAACCCATATGCTGTGACTTCCAGGGCCGTAACCCTTTTTCCCCTCTTCTTTACATGAGACTTGAGATGTCCTTGCTTCTTGGTTTTTAAGATTTCCTTCTGTTCTAATGTGTGAATTAATATATGAATAATAATAAATAATATTTTATAATATAATAATAAATAAAATAATCTGATATCATTTCTACCTACCAGCGCTACCCTATAAGAAACAAATCTTCCAGGGTGACTGCTGCAGATACATTTGGGGGCTATATTAGCTGATAGATCTGCCTTGTAACCCCAAGGAAAAGTTGGCAAGGAGAGAATAAGGCCTTTAACTTCTGAAGCATCTATTCCCTTTTTGCTGAAGCCAGAAAATCTTCTAATACACAACACTTTGGACAACAGAAATCTTCATAGAGTGGGCTATTTATTGCCAGGATCTTCCTTCCAAAAAAATTCTGAACTCCAATTAAACCTATATTACTAGCTGCACAACCTTGGTCAAAAAACAACTTAGAAATTGCAGAGAGGCAAATTTCAACTCAGAATAGGGAAGGACTTCCTAACAATAAGAGTCGTCTAAAAGTGGAATGAGCTGCCTTGTAAAGGTGAGAAATTCCCCAACATAGAAGGTTCTCAAGAAAATGCTGGATGACCACGTGGAATGTTGTTGGGGGTATTTGAATTTAGGGAGAGTCTGAACAAAATGACCCCAGAGGACCCTGCCAGCTCTAAGATGTTATAATTCAAAGTTATTTAAACTCTTTGAGCCTCTATTTTCCCATCTCTAAAATGAAGGGATTAGAGTAGATTATCTCTAAACTCCATTCCAGTTTTGACATTTTGTGATTTTAATTTTTGAGGTTACTCCCCTTCTTTTGAGGTGGGGCCAGCTAACCACAAGATAGGCAGCTGTAGAAAAATGGACTTCTCTTATTCAACCCCCACTGTTCTGCTGGCTTCTCAGAGGTGATTGGTAAATTCCACATGAGCGGACAGATCCCTTAGTGAGTTTTCTATCTCAACTCTTGTGGATAAGGAATTTTTGCCAGCCTCTCTTCCTTGTAGAATTTCTCTTCTATCTTTCCTACCTTCCTTTCCTCCCTCCCTTTTTCCTCCATTCTTCCTTCCTTCCTTCCTTCCTTCCTTCCTTCCTTCCTTCCTTCCTTAATTCCTTCCTTCCTTCCTGCCTTCCTACAAATAGTTAAGTGTTTAACTATTAGGCCCCGGGGGAAGATCTGGTTCCAAGGTGCTGGTCCTTTTTCTCTGTTAGCTTCATTATCTTAAAGTGACAGAGACAGAGAGAGACAGAGACAGAGACAGAGAGACAGAGAGAGAGAGAGAGAGAGAGAGAGAGAGAGAGAGAGAGAGAGAGAAGGACAAATCCATTATCCCCCCCACCCCCATTACTTTTTACTTCCTGGAAGCTAGTAGCTTCTTTGATCTTGTGTCCTTGTAAGTCCTCCTCTTCGTATCCAGGGGACCCAGATACTTCACCTGTTAGCATCCTGACCATGTTCCCCATGGTTCTGATCAACTCTGACCCAATAGGTCTCAGCAACTGAGCATTTGTTCTTTGCCCCTCAGTTCTCTCTCTGTCCTTGTTGATTGTTCCATCAAGTGTGCCCTCCTGACTGGGCTATGGGTTTCCTAACTCCATTCTTTGTTCTAGTTTGCCAGTCTGTTGGGCCAGCTTTCTCCTCTTTTCTATAACCCAAATACTCAAGTTTCTGTATGTGTATGTCCAGGCATATCTTCTCTCTGTTCTCCTTATTTCTCTCTGCCTCCATCTCTCTCTGTCTATATTTTTCCCTCTCTTTCCCTCTCACCTCTCTTCCTTTCTCCCTTCTGTCTCTGTCTCTCTCCCTCTTCTTTCCCTTCTTCCTTTCTCTCTTCTCTCTGTCTCTCTCCCTCCCTCCCCCCTTTTGTCTTTCAGACATTTCCACACTAACCATGTTTACTCAGCCTGTCTTCAATTCTTCAGTGAACAAACAGTCCATACTATCTGCCCTCTTTGGCTGCTTCTGCTGTTCCCTTGGGGACACAAGCACATTTCCAGTGGTTTGGTTCCCACTGCTATTTCCACCTGTGAGGGAACCCTGGGAGATGACCACCGTGTGGGACAAAGTGGCAAGGATGAAAAAGTGGGATCAAAGCGTGAGAGAAGAGGGTGTATAGACAGAACAGAGGGTGTGGCACCAACAGGCCTAGGACCAGAGCATGTGGGACCGATTGGTACCACCCACGTTCAAGGCTCTGTTCTTATACTCCCAATATCCCTCTCTCCCCAGGACTCTCTCTAGCTACTGATTCCACACTCAGACACTGAGCACAGGTTACCTACATCTGTCCTTTCCCAGTCAGTGGGAAAGTCACCTCCCTCTGGTGCCAGGCCCAGATAGTGAAGTTGAAAAAAAAAAAAAAAGCTTGGCCAAGAAATTATTGGCAATCCAAAACAACAGTAGTTCTGGGTTCTAGTTTCAGTTCTTGTACTTACTTGCTATGTGACACCTTCCCCCCAAAAGAAAAAAAGTTATATTTTATTATTTTTTATATATTTTATATATACTTATATGTTCACATAGAAAGCAAACTCCCTGAGGCAGGGGCTGTTTTATTTTTGTCTTTGCATCTGTCAGCACATAGTAAGCATTTAACAAATACGAAGTGATTGATTGACCTTAGGTAAGTCACTTCCCCTCCTCCCTGGGTCTGTTGTCTGTCTACCTTTCCAGATTTATTTCCCTCTACCCCTTTTCGTGTGATCTATATTTCAGTCCTACTGGACTACTAGCCGACCTCTACTTTCCTGTCTTTGCTTGCTATTTCTTTTGCCTGGAAGCTGCCTCTCCACTTAATGAATTCTTGACTGTTCTTTAAAGCCTAAATCAAATTTTTCCTTCAGGATGCCTTCTCTGACTCTACCAGCAGAAAATGACTTTCCCTTTCAGACCTCAATATGCAATTTGCTTTTTGCTACATATTAGAGTTATCTGTATTTTTTATCTTTCCTCCTCTCACCCCAAAATGTGAGCTATGTGAAAGCTCTATGTCTTTTGTAAACCTGGCACTTCCTTAAGGACCTACCAGGGGGGGTTCTGCACAGAGTAGTCACTTTGTTGAACAGAATTATTGAATTGAAGAACAGTCCACTGCCTTTTCCTAATTGTCTAGATATTATTTCAAACTTGTCTGAAATGCAGCTAAGCAGTGTCCAATTTGTAGTGCAGACAGGCAGGAGTATGAGTTCAGAGGAGAGAGAGATCAAGGCTAGAGTTATCAGGGAAGTGTTTACCAAGGAATGCACCTCCTAGCTGGATGCTGGATAGGACTTGGATGGGGAGATATTGGCAATGAGAATATTGGGGGAAAAGTGTAAAGGTGGCTATTGTGTGTCAAGGTAAGGAGGTAAGAGTGTGCCAGGAACATTTGTTGTAGAGAATGGTTCAAGAGAAAGTGAGAATGTTCACCTGTCCAAGCAGAGGATTTGGAGCACTATTGCAAGAAAAGACTTGAAAGGAAGTTGTGTCATATCTGGGCCTTGAATGCCAGACTAAGGAGATTTTGCCTTATCCTTTAAACAGTGAGGAAGCCACTGAAATTTTCTAAGCAAGAGAGTGACTCCATCAGAGTCCTATATTAGGAAGATTGCTCCAGCAGTGTTCGAAAGATCATGACAAGAGTGGAGACTATGAAAGCAGGAAAGATATTGCAGTAATCTGGGTCTAAGTCCCAATTCTGATACATGCTATCTGTGTGATCTTGGGCAATAGAACACCCAACATCTTCTATTCCCTCATGTGTGAAATGGATGCAGTTCTTAAACTATGGACTTAATGAACTGTGAGGAAGTGCTTTGTAAATCACAAAATAATAGAGAAATGAGTTGTCTTTTCACTGGACGTGTGATTTCATTGATGTGCTCCTGGTGTTGAACCCCAGCTTAAAATGTCGATTGGCACCTTCTCTGCCAGAGTTTTAGAGGGTTCCCTGTGGTGGTGAGAGGTCACTTGCCCAGGGCCACAGAAACAGCATTTGTCAGAGGTAAGTCTGGAACTCAGGTCCTACTGATTCTGAAGCCAGCTTTCTATCCACTTGGTCACATGTATTGTTTTTACAGTTGTTATTTTATTATTTATACATGACTCAATTATCATTCATCTAGTCAAGAGGTATTTGAGAGAAGGGTATGGTAGAGGGAGCAGAGAAGAGGATAAGAGAAATAAATTGAGGGATGGAGCTGAAGAGAGAATAAGTATCATAACATGCAGGCCTTTGAATGCCAGGCTAAGGAGATTTTACCTTATTCTTTGGACAGGAGGAAATGAAAGTGGCTCTCTACAACCATACATACCCTCCCTATTGAAAGATGGATAAGGAACTCAGGGTACAGGACAAGGACATCATCATTCCTAGTTTGCCCATAGAACTATAAAATGCCTCACCATTCTCATCCTTCTTAGATGGCTGTGCCTTCCTTACAGGACTCTGGGAGTCACGAAGGAAGGTGAATGAGTGAGCAAGACACAACAGCCAAGTCACCCCCTCACCTTCAATCCTCTGTGGCTCACAAGTACGATAATCAAAGATTGTGAAGTGCAAAGAACACTAGATCTAAAATTGGAAGACCTGGGTTTGAATCCTAGCTTTGCCATTTACTAGCTAGCTATGTGACCATCTAATCAGTCAATCAACAAGCATTTATTAAGCACCTTCTGTATGTCAGGCACAGTGTTAGGTGCTAAGGATACAGAGACAAAAGCAAAACAATCCCTACCCTCTAGTGGCTTACAGTCTAGCTGGAGGGGGATGTACATATAAAGGCATATACAGAGCAGGCATGGGGTGATTTGGGGAAGGAAGGCGTATCACTAGCCTGAGCCTCAGTTTTTTCATTTGTAAAATAAAGGGGCTATATAGATGATCCCTATGTCCCTTCCTGCTCTAGAATCCATAATTCAGGGCTCTTTCAACCACAGGATGTGGGGAATTTTTAGAAATGTTATTGTAAGGGCAGTTAGGTGGTGCAGTGAATAGAGCACCAGCCCTGGAGTCAGGAGAACCTCAGTTCAAATTTGGCCGCAGACACTTAACACTTACTAGCCTTGTGACCTTGGGCAAGTCACTTAACCCCAATTGCCCTGCCTTCCCCCCTCCAAAAAGCAAAAAAAAGTTATTGTACATGTCTGACTTCAAACCCTCCTCATCAAACAAGGGTGAACTTGGGGGCCAGTGAATTTCATTCAGGTCCTCCCAAGCTAGAAAGGCGTTGACAGTGACAGGTGTTTGCAGTCTAAGGACCAGCAAAGCTCAATGTACTATGTAGCATCTCATCCCCAGTAGGTTGAATGCTAAGTGGTGATCTCCTTGGTCATGGCAGCCTCAACTGTCATCTCATTTGGAGAAACCTCTCACCTTATTGCTGGAGGTAGCCCCGGGGGCAGTCACCTTGTGCCCTTACTAACAGCCCTGTCTATCCTGGCTGAGGTGCAGCTTCTGTCCAATCTCCAACTCCAAACTCCACTGACAAGTCAGTTGGACTATCCAAGTCACTTTCTTATTGGTGGGATAAAGTGTTTCTAGGAAAGCAGGTTGGTGATGAGAGGATCAGGAAGGTGGGTGTAGAGGGTTCCCCCTCTATAACACAGTATCTGGAGTCAGGAAAGAGAGATTGGATTCAGATCCTACAAACCTTCCACCGTTTAGCTTTGTGACCCCTGAGTAAGCCTCCTTAACTCTCAGTTTTCTCATCTATAAGATAAAATGATTGGAGTAGAAGACCTCTTAGACCCTTTATTAGCTCTGCCCATCTGGGTTCTAAAAATCCTCAGGATCACACCTGTGATGATACATCCTGCAAGCCCCAACACTGGTGTGAACCCCTACCACCTAAGCAAGGTATGAGACCTAGCCTATACATACATTTGTACCCTATAACCATTATAGAAATCTATGAACATACACACACATGCCCTAACCTGTACACACACACACACACACACACACACACACCCCTTTGCCCTTATAGCTATTACGTGAACCTATACACACACATATACTCACCCCTTTGCCACCATACCCATTACACAAACCTATCCACATACGCACATACCTGTTATATATAAACACTTGACTCCTTCCCACATGCTTGCCTCCCCATACACCTACCCTCTTCCCCTCACACCTGTCTTCTCCACACTCCTGTTCCCCACAAACATATAGACCTGTCTGCATGTAAACACCTCTCTTCCAAATGCCTTCTGCCTCACCTCAACCCATTCCCCTGCCCTTTATATACCTGTCCTCACATACTTCCCTGTACATCCTCACCCTTCCCCCACAATCTACTGCCCTCCCCCTTACCCATGCCCCTTAAATATCAAAGGGGAAGATTGTATGGAGAAAAAAGACCCCAACACTTTCTAACACCCCCAAGTCCCCCAGGACCAATGGCACCCCTCCCCCAAACCTTGCTCACTTTCTCCACGCTGATCCCACCCCATGAAAGAATCAGTTTGTAGGACTACTACAGTTGGTGTTTGGAAACCATCCCAGGTCGAGTTTTCCTGGGCTGGAGGAGTTTGGGAAGGGGGGTGGGGAGAGTTGGGGAGGGAGGACTATACAGTCTAGGAAGAAAGGTTGTAAGGTTGTACTGAGATCCCACTGGTGTGTGTGTGTGTGTGTGTGTGTGTGTGTGTGTGTGTGTGTGTGTGTTGGGTGAGGTGGGGGTAAGGGGACAGAGTAAACAGCTGCCCTCCTCTCCCTCCCCCATCTCTCCAGCCCAGGTACACAGCCCTGTTTGGACAGCTGCCTGCTCTGTCTGTTTGGGAGATGCCAGCTGATAGATGGGGGAAGGGAAGAGGGGTAGTGAACTGTGCCTGAGCCTGAACCTGCTTCTGGGCCTAGAGAGTGGGGCTGTTAACCCCTTGATGCCTGTCCAGACCTAATGGAGGTGGGAGGAGGTAATAGGGGTCTGGTTGTGGGCACAAGGCCTAAGACCTCTCCAGTGTTGAGCATTTCCTTTAGGACATATGGAACCTGGACTGGACACCTATCTTTTGGCCCCCTTTCCACATTGTCTGGCAGTGCATGCATCAGGGCCAGGGCTGGTGTGGGCATCCCATGGTGGTGCCATCATGCAGTAGAAAGGTCATTGGCTATGGAATCAAAGAACCTGGATTCCAGTCCCAGTTCTGACACTATATGTCTTTGGATAAATAACTTCCTTTGGGACTCATTTTTTTTTTCTATCTGTGAAAAGGAGAAGATTGGACTGGGTGATTTCTTTAAGGTCCCTTCTAGCTTCAAATCCTAGGATTCCATGCCCCCAGGCCTTCTGGAGGTCCCTTCATCTGCTCTCAGGACCCAAGTTCACCCCATCAGATGAGCTGGGGGATTGGGTCTCTTCAACACTCTGGCTCATAACCTCTTGCCTGCCTTGTTCTTTCTCCTATGGCCCCCGGTGTAAGACTCAGCTCCTTTCTCTGAGTCTGACCAGTTCCCCCTCACTGGGGAAGCTGAGTAGATACAAAGGACAGAAAAGCAAAGTGCCCTGGGCTCAAATTGGGCTGGTTATCAGCTGTGATGTGGGTAAGTCACAGAACCTCTTTAACCCCAATTTTCTCATCTCAAAAGGTAGCTAATAATAATTGTACTATCTTCTCTACAGGATTGTTGTGGGGAAAACACTTTGTAAAGTTCGAAGTTTATAGAAACATGAATACCTATATATTTAATATATATACATATTTAATAATATATAATGTATATACATATATTTAATATTATATAATCATATGTATTTAGTCATACATATATTTAATTATTTTAAGTCAATGAGCATTTATTAATAGCCTCCTATCTTCCAGGCTGAGTGATGGGGCTTCAAAGAAAGACAAGAAGATAGTCCCCCCTCCCAAGGAGCTCACAATCTAGTAAGGGACATAACATACAAACACCTAAGTAGAAACAAGACATATATGGATACATTGGAGATAATTACAGAGGGGCAGAAGGCACTGGCATTGTGGGGGACTTCAAAAGGCTTCTTGCAGAAGGTGAGATTTCACCTGAGACAGGAAGGAAGTCAGGACTTCATGGGAGTTCAGAGCTCCCTGTAGCCCTGCCAACCAGCATCTCCCTTACCAGTTACAGTCTTAGGGAAACCGCCAGGGCACTGAGGGATCAAGTGACTGGCATATGCATCACAATCAGAACCTGAACCCAGACTGCCCATGTCTTCCTGACTCCAAGGCCAGCTCTCCATGCACTATGCCATGCCGTCCGTCATTAACATAGTAGGTATATAATATTTATTTCATCTTAATGAATAATGCATTGCTATTATTATTCATAAAATATAGTTTATTATCAAAAGGGGTCTGCACAGTTAGGCTGGCATAAAGGCTACTTAGGGGGTATAAGGGGGAAGGGCAGAGGTTAGAGGTATGGTGGAAAGAGTTTTCATCTTGGAGGTAGTGAGAGCTTGGGTTTCTAGCCTGACCTCAGTGTTTTCTAGCTGTGTGACCCTGGTCAAATCACTTAACGTCTCTGGGCTTCATTTTCCAGTTTACAAAAAAATACAACAGGGATAATGATGCCTGCACTACCTAGCTCCTTAGCCTCTTGTAAGGAAAGTACTTTGTAAACTTTCAACCCTGTAACATGGGAGTTGTTATTATTATCTTTGACATTTAATAGCTGTGTGACCTCCATAGGGCTTGGTTTCTCCAGCTGTTAAGTGGGAAGAGTAATCCTTCCATCAACCAGTTTGGAGAGTTGTATGAAAGTGGTAAGTATTGTTATTATTATAATTATTATTAGGCTTACGCAGACCCTGTCTTTGGAGCCTAAGCAAACTCTTGGGCAGAATTCCTAAGGGATTAATTGGAGGACCAGGTGACCCCTTTTCCTCTCTTAACCCCTCTCCTCCACCCCCCTGATGATTCTTCCCTTCCCTCATCTCTTGGAGGCTTAGGATCTATGCTCACATCTTCAGGCAGTTGGAAGCCATAGCCAGAGGTTTAGACACATGAGCAGGGGATGACTTACCTCTGTCAGCTTGAGCAAGATATTTCCAGGTCTCAGTTTCCTCCTCTGTGAAATGAAGGAGTTGGACTAGTTGGCCTCAGGGCCCCCTTTCAACTCTCAGTACATGATCTTATGATCTCATGGTCTATCCCAGGAATGGTGGTGAGCTTGGTGGGGAAGGGGGAAAGGTAAAGAGGAACTTGCCCTTCTGGTGATTTAGGTGGGGAAGGGGAGAGTGGAGCAAGGGCTTTAGGCCCTGGAGACTCTGAATCCCCCCTTCCCCACTACCCAATCTCTGGAGGCAGCTCTCTAGTTCCACTTGTGGGCCAATGAGAGTGAACATATTTGTAAAACAGAAAATGGCAACAACAACAAAGAAGCCCCTGTTATAACAGAAAAAGAGAGTTAGGTCCCTCCTAACTCTGAATCTATGATCCGGGATTATCTTCCTTTGAGGGTGTTTCTGGAGAATACTTTTGCCTAAGGGACAATTTGGAAAGTGTAATAAGGGGAAAGAATTCAATGACAACCCCACACTTTTGTGTTGTCCCAACTGCACAGGCTTCTGAGACTGACTTTAGGAGGGAACTGATTATGGAACGTCAAGGTAGAGATCAGATTTTTGGCCCCTTTCGCTAAAAGGGACCTCAGAGCTCATCTCATCTCTTGTTATATGATTTCTAGGGACATTAGCCAGAGAAATTTCCGGTAGGGTTTTACAGAAAGAGAAACTGAGGCCCAGAAACTCACCCAAGTTCACCTAGCCTGTGAGTGTAGTAGCAGATCTGAGATTTGAACCCTGTTTTTTCTGATGCCAAATCCAGCTCTCTTCTGTATGATGCTATCTATCTGAAGATTTCCTTGGGCTGTGAGGTGTGTGAGGTGGTGAGCCAGGCAGGAAGTAGTTTGGAATGAGCAATCCCTTACCCCGAGGCTGTTCCTAATCGTTTTATTAAAAAATTTAACTTGCTCTGCTTCCTCCCTTGTCTATAAACAGGGCTCCACGTGGTGGTGGTAGTGATGGTGTGTGTGTGTGTGTGTGTGTGTGTGTGTGTGTGTGTGTGTAGGGGGTTGCACTGGGTGGGCTATAGACTTGGGCTCAGGGCTGGAGAGAGGAGTAAACAGTTCAATCATCCTCCTAATGAGCAGAAGCTTTTGGCCCCTACTGTCTCCCCACCCCTTCCTCTCTCCCCTCAAGGTTTTCCCACTATAAGAAATACGCTGATGTATTTGGGGGTCAGCAGCAGCATTCTGCCTTCTCAGAGACAGCTATGTGATGAGGAAAAGACTTCCAACTTGATTCCAACTTGGTTTCTTACAACTTGTAAGAACTTTGACAAGTTATTTCAAATCTCTGGGCCTCAGCTTGCCCTTCTGTAAAATGGAGGTGTTAGTACTTGCAACACTTGCCTCATAGGGATGTTGAAGATGCTACTCTGCAAACCCCAAAGTGCTATAGAGATGTTCATTATTACTAGATGGGTTTAGGGTGCTGAGGAGATTGGCACAGTGGGGGAGGGAGGCACCAGAGTGGCCTGGGTTGGGAAGGGCATAGGGTTTCATGTAACATGAAATATCAGAGTTGGAAGGAGTCTCAGAGGTCATCTACCCCATACAGGTATATCACCTATACAGGTATGCTCTCTGTGGCAAATGCTCATACATCCTTGCTTGAAGAATCTCCAGGGAAAAGGGACTCCCTTCTTCCTTTGAGGAGATTAATGAGGGGATGGGGAAGGGCAAATGGGGACCAGCATTGGTGAGGAGTCCTTGAGAGGTATTTTAATTCCCTAAGGTGGTTCCTGCTCCCACAGCCTCTAAACTATACCTTTGGGGGACAATTTATACTCCAGACCGAACAGCTCCTTGGCTTACCAGCAGGTCTCTCTAAGCACCCCCTTGCCATTAGGGATTCCTTTTATATACTCTAGTCCCCATAAGAAGTCACCTGTCTCTCCCTTGACAAGTCTGCCAGCCTAAACATTCCAGGGGGCAGTTTCCCTGAGTCCCTGAGGTCAGTGGAGCAAAAGTAGAGAGTGTTGTAGCACAGGAATCCTGCAGAGTCCCCAGGCTGAGGCCCTCTCCTCCGCACTGCCACCCCCCCCATTCCAGGCTTGGTGGGAGCCTCAGCTCCTTCTGGAAACTGTTGCCTGCTCTTTTCTCTGGGGGTGGTCCCAGACTGTGAGACTCCTCTGCTTCCCCCTTCCTATAGCATATCCCCACCCTGACTTTCTTTGTCCCACCCACCAAGTGCCAGGTTCCTATCTGAGGGAGGGCTCCAGGTCTGAGGTCTCAGCTCACATACAGGAGAGAGACAGACCACCTCCAAGTCTCATGAATGATCTCCTCCCCCTACCCCACCTCATCCTAGGTCGTCCCACCAGGAGGATGTCTTCTAATGACTTCTGAGCCCAGGGAAAGAGGCCTCTTGGGCTGCTCCTTTTTTAGCTCCAAGTATTTAAGACCTGCAAACCAAGTCCACTACATGCCCATGTGTGGTACTGGGCAGAACACTTACCTAGGGGAAGACCTTAGTGTTTGCCCTGTAAAATGTGTAAGTCAGTCAGTAAACATTTATTAAGCACTTACTACATGTCAGGCCCTGTGCTTAGCGCTGGCGATACAAAGAAAGACGAAAGACAGTCCCTGGACACAAGGATCTCACAAAGTAATGGAAAACATGTGGCTTCAAAGTGTGTGTGTGTGTAAGAGAGACACTGTGTGTGTGAATGTGTGTGTGTAAGAGAGACACTGTGTGTG
>NW_027185754.1:23234028-23240122 GCF_028583685.1 Petaurus breviceps papuanus | reverse complement strand
ACACTGTGTGTGAATGTGTGTGTGTAAGAGAGACACTGTGTGTGTGAATGTGTGTGTGTAAGAGAGACACTGTGTGTGTGACTGTGTGAATGTGTGTGAGAGAGACTGTGTGTGTAAGAGAGACACTGTGTGTGTGACTGTGAATGTGTGTGAGAGAGACTATGTGTGTGTAAGAGAGACACTGTGTGTGTGAATGTGTGTGTGTGTAAGAGAGACACTGTGTGTGTGACTGTGTGAATGTGTGTGAGAGAGACTGTGTATGTGTAAGAGAGACACTGTGTGTGACTGTGAATGTGTGTGAGAGAGACTGTGTGTGTGTAAGAGAGACACTGTGTGTGTAAGAGAGACACTGTGTGTGTAAGAGAGACACTGTGTGTGTGAATGTGTGTGTGTGTAAGAGAGACACTGTGTGTGTGTAAGAGACACTGTGTGTGTGCAAGAGAGACACTGTGTGTGACTGTGTGAATGTGTGTGAGAGAGACTGTGTGTGTGTAAGAGAGACACTGTGTGTGTGAATGTGTGTGTGTGTAAGAGAGACACTGTGTGTGTGAATGTGTGTGTGTGTAAGAGAGACACTGTGTGTGTGACTGTGTGAATGTGTGTGAGAGAGACTCTGTGTGTGTGTGTGTGTGTGTGTGTGTGAGACTTGCTGCACTGGAGAACTTATAAGACAATTTCCAGTCCATTCTCCAAGTCTGCCTCCTTTTCTTTTTCCCCATCCTCCCACTCTTTTCTCAGTTCCCTTTTTCTCTCCCTCCTTCTATCCATTCTTTCTTCCTCTCTCTCCACAGTTCAATGGTATGAAACATATATTAAATACCTTCTATGTGCAAAGCACAGTGCTGGTAAGTTAGCACAAGATAATTTTGAGAGCACATCAATAGTTAGGGGATCAGAGAAAGATTTCACCAAGGAGGTGTCACCTGAGCCAAGCCCTCAAGGAAGATAAGGATTCCCCCAAAAGGCAAAAAACAGGAGAACATTTTAGGCATGGAGTGGGGGTAGAAGTGGGGAGAGGGGGCAAATTGTGCAAATACACTGGGATGGGGGCTGAAATGTAGAGTGTGGGGAACAACTAGTAATCGAATTTGGTTGGAAATTTGAGTGCATGAAGGGCAGTAGTATGAAGTAAGGCACCAGATGATAAGAGGTATTCAATGACAGGAACCATTCTCTAGGCAACTGGGAGCCATTGAAGGTTGTTGAGCAAGGTAGGGGTGTGGTCAGACTTGTGACTTAGGAAAAATATTTTGATTTTTCCCTTTTATTCCTTTTCTCTCTTTTTCCTCTTCTTCTCCCTCCCTTTATTCTCTATCTTCCCCTTCCCTTCCTCCCCACTATTTCTACCCTCCCCCTCCTATGTATATTCTCCTCCTTTCCCTCCCCTCTGTTCTCTATCTTTCCCCTATCTCCTTTCCTTTTCTCTATTCTTACCCTTCCCTACCCTTCTCTCTCATTTCCTCTTCCTTCCCTGTCCTCCCCCTCCCTATCATTCATCCTCCCTCTCTCCCTTCTATCTATATCCTTTCCCTTCCTTTCCTCTCTCTCTCCATCCTTCCTTTTTCTCCCTCTGTCCCTTTCTCTCCCCTACCCCTCCCACTCTCTTCCTTTACTTTTCTTTTCCTCCTTCCTCTTCTCCTCTCCCTCTTTTCTTTCCCTCTCTCCCTCTCCTCTCTCTTCTATCCTTCCTCCTCTGCCTCCTCTCTCTTCTTCCTCTCCCATCACTTTCCCTTCTCCTGGCTATTGCTCTGAGCCCACCCTGGGCCTGGGGCGGAAGCTCTCAGTGGGCTGGGGCCAAATCTAGCCCAGCCAAGCAGCTAATTGTTAAGTGGGGGCTTTAAAGGGTTAAAGCCGGGCTCTTTTTAATTGTCAAATGACTGCGGGCGATTAGCGTTGGCAGCTTCCTCAATAATCTGTTTTATTTTTACCTGCTGGGAGCTTAATTAAAAAACAAAGAGGCTCAATTTAAAGCCCATTACTATGCTAATTCGGCGCGGCCGGGCGGGCGGCAGCCGCGGCTCCGAGTGCGCGGCTGGCTCTGGGGAGGGGCGAGGCTTCATTAGGGGGCTCCAATTATTTACAAACTAAATGGGGATGCGGCTATTAAAGCGTAATGAAAAAACGGGGCCGGGCATTATTGAGAAGCAGAACTTTTTTTTTTTTTTAATTTAGATTTGAAATGTGCGGAGTCTTTATTGCCGTGAGCGCCCTGCCCGCCTTGGCCCATGAAGCTGTTAAATAGGAAAGGGTCTTCTGTACCCCGAGAAAGAGGAGACTGAGGGCGGGGAGCGGGCAAAAGAGGAGGAGAAGGGGCGGGGCTGGGGCAAGGGGGCTGCGCCGTTCATAACGCGCATCCGCCCGCTTATAAAGACATCAGCTCTCGGCCCCAACTGAGGTGTGGATGGCTCCGAGTACCGTTATCTTACCGCTAGAACCTAGAACCTCGACTGCTAGAGCGGGAAAGGGTCATTGAACTTAAGGACTGAAGGGCTGGGAGTCTAAGAGAACATTAGAACACAGAACATGGTAGATGGTAGCGCTGGTAGGGACGTTGGAGATCAATTCATGCGATTTCCTAGTTAATATAGATGAGAAAACCGAGGCCCAGAGTGGTGTGGTGACTCCTGACAGACACAGATCACCCATCTAGAGCTGTCCAACTAGTCTAACCCCCTTGTGTTAAAGATGAGGAAAAGGGGGTGGGGAAGGTTTTCGCAGACAGCCAGAGCTAGGACTAGAACCCTAGATGGTATGTCGAATCCAGGACTCTCCGTTGGACCAGACAAGGCTCTTTGACAAAGACTGAGAGTTTGATAATAATTATTACCACTTATTTTTATTATTTACAAAGTGTTTTTCAAAGACATTTTTATCATTTGAGCATTACTGTTATTTCGATAGAAATTTATAGTTGCAAAACTCCGGTAGTGTTCTTGTGAGGTAGATAATGCCATAAAGAGAGACCTGAGGTTTCAATGGTATAGGGAACTCCTTAGTGAAAACATTTCCTTTGCCAATGCAGGTCAATACCTCTCCAATATAGTGTTTTGGAAAGTGGCTTAGGGCAGGGAGAGTTTAAGTTACTTGTCCTGTGTCCCACAGCCAGGAGGTGTCAGAGGCAGTAGAACCTAGATAATGCTCGTGATCCTATTTTACAGATGAGAAAAGTAGGTCTTAGAGAGGTGAAGGGACTTGCTAAATTGCTGCACTAGAAGATGTGAAATGATGTGTCTGATGCCAAATCTAGGCTTTTTGCAGCATACCCATCCCTTTGATGCAATGATCTTGTCCTCCCTATGATTATATGATCCTCAAGGACCCAAGGAGTTCCCTGGATTGGCCAAGGAGCTCTCAAGTAGTCCTGACCCTCTCATTACCGGATCAGCACAGATTGTATTATGTGATTATCTGGTACTACCCCCTTTCTGAGGTGTAGGACCAGCTGCCTGGCCTGGGGTGATGAAGTGGGAGTGGAAGGAGGGTGGGGAGAGAGAGAGAGAGAGAGAGAGAGAGAGAGAGAGAGAGAGAGAGAGCGCTCAACTGCAAGCCCAGAGCAGAGCTTGGACATGCCTTTTTCCCCATTGGGATAACCACAGGCCAGCACTGCTCACAGACACATGTTCATTCACACAGATGTCTGTATCTATTGACGCAGAAATATGCACCCATTCACAAGATGCACATGTCCATTCAGGGACAAATGGAGCCACAAGCACACATGGGCATTCAGACATTCATTCACATAGACAAGTGTCTATTTGGACATGCAAAATATGACTGAGGCTTGTGGTATGTGCCTTTTCAAAATAAGCATAATGAGGGGGTGGCTAGGTGGCACAGTCAATAGAGCACCAGCCCTGAAGTCAGGAGGACCTGAGTTCAAATTCAGCCTCAGACACTTTACACTTAGTAGCTGTGTGACCTTGGGCAAGTCACATAATCCCAATTGCCCTGCCTTCCCCCCTCCAAAAAGAAAAAAAAAATTGAGCAAAGTGAGTATGTGTTAAGTGTGCACACGCACACACAGACCGACGTTTAACTGACCTATTATCCCTCCTTCACTGGAAATCCCAGAATTCCTTGGTAAGAAAGAACTACTGGTTGGGTGAGTCTTCTTCCTCCCTCAGACATGGAATTTATTTTATTTTATTTTTTGCCTTTTTTTTTTTTGGAGAGCAATTGGCGTTAATGACTTGCCCAAGGTAACATGGCTAGTTTTTGTGTTAAGTGTCTGTGGCCGGATTTGAACTCAGGTCCTCCTGATTCCAGGGCCAGTGCTCTATTCACTGCGCCACCAGTCACCCTCAGACATGGAATTTATTATGTTGGTTTCCCTTTCCCTGGGATACACCAGCTCTTCATTAACCACAGGCTGGACGGGGAAGTAATGCTGAAGTTAGGAGTCTGCAGTTACACTGGCTTCACCACTTACTGTGTAAATCACAGGCAAGTCAAGTCCCCTTTCTGTGTTTCAGTTTCCTAATCTGTGACCTATCTACTTCAGGAGGTTATTTTGAAGAAAGGGCTTTATAAACAGTAAAATTTTAAAGAAACAAGAGCTATTATTATTTAAAATGTAATGCAGAACTCAAAATTTCTATAAAAAAAAACAAACGTTAAAAATTTTTACAGGTAATTGGAAAAATAAAACAAAAAAATTTAATTTAAAAAATGGAGGAAAAATGAAAACAATGCAATACAAGAGTTAAATGGTATGTCTCAAAGCAGTGCACAATTAACTGGCAAATGAATGGCACAAATAAATGCCATAGAGATGGTCAATTGGAGAGAGGTCCCTTTGGACTGACTGGTCCAGGAAAGTTCTCCGAGGGAGGTTCCTTTGGCAAGGAGAATGATCTTTGAACTGGAGTAGACTGAGCAAAAAATGACTAATAAGCAGTTGATATGCAAGATAATAATCACAACAATAGCTAACATTTCTATAGAGCTTACTATGTGCCAGGCACCGGGCTAAGTGTGTTACAATTATTATCTCATTTGACCTTCACAACAACTTATCCCCATTTTATAGATTAAAAAACCGGGACAAACAGGTTAAAAGATGTTCCCAGGGCCACAAAACTAGTAAGTGTCTGAAACCAGATATGAAATCAGGTAGATAAGTCAGGAGTCGATAAGGAAGCCCCTTTGTTCCCTAGTTGAGTCCCAGTCACATTCAGAAGAACTACATTCTAGGGGTACTGAGCAAACAGGGAAGTATCATTGCTGAGCCACCCATAAATGGTCTTTGAAAGATCATTAAATCGACAAGAACAGGAGAATCACTGAAGGCTTAGGAAAAGAGGAGTGCCCCAGTTTTCTTTAAAAAAAAAAAAAAAAGGTAAGAGGAAGGGACAAGAAAAGAGTCTGAAAGCTATAGGTCAGTGACTTTAAATTTGATTCCTAGCAGAATTCTAGAATATATTGTTAAAGGAATAGGTAGTGAAACTCTAGGAAAAGAAGTGGTAATTGCCAAGAGCCAGCATGACCTCATTAAGAACAGATCATACCAAATCTGTTTAGTTTTGATGACAGTTACTAGCCTGGTATGACATAGTAATGCTGTAGCCATAGTTTACCTAGGTTTTAGCACACATTTGACAAAATCTCACGCTGTTCTTTTGGGAAGGATGCAAGATGGCACAGTAGGTACTGTCCTAGATGATATAACAATAAGGTGGATTGGGAAACTGCAAAAAGTGGAATCCAAAGACTAGCTGGATCTCCGCTGTAAAGAGGTCTCTCCTGGAGTGCCCCACAGACCTATGCTTAGTTCTGTGCTGTTTAATATTTTTATCGGTGACTTGGATAATGGCATGTTTGTTGAATTTGCAGATGACACAGAGCCAAATGGGATAACTAATATTTTAGATGTTTATGTTAGAATTTATTTATTTATTCATTTACTTATTCATTCATTCATTCATTTATTCTTTCGTTCATTCATTCGTTTGTTTGTTCATTCATTCATTCATTCATTTATTGATTGATTGTCTTTTGGAGGGCAATTGGGGTTAAGTAACTTGCCCAAGGTTACTTGGATAGTTTGTGTGTGTGTGTGTGTGTGTGTGTGTGTGTGTGTGTGTGTGTGTGT
>NW_027185754.1:23211061-23234018 GCF_028583685.1 Petaurus breviceps papuanus | reverse complement strand
TGTGTGTGTGTGTGTGTGTGTGTGTGTGTGTGTGTGTGTGTGTGTGTGAAGTGTCTGAGGCCGGAACCGAACTCAGATCCTCCTGACTTCGGGCCGGCACTTTACTCACTGTGCTACCTAACCACCCTAGGTTAGAATTTAAAAAGATCTTGACAAGCTAAAAAGTTGGCCTGAATCTAAGATTAAATTTAATAATCTTAAATGTAAAGTTTTAAATTTGGGTTCAAAAAATCAATTTCACAAGTACAACATGGGGAGGCTTGACTAATCAGCAGTTTATCTGAAAAAAAAAAGATATTTGGGTTTTAATGGATTGTAAGCTCAGAATGGGTCAATAGAGTATGACCCTATCCCACTCCCAAAGTCAATTCAATCTCAGATAGCATTAAGGAAGGCATAGCTTTGAGGACCAGGGAGGTAGTAGTCTTTCTACTCTTTGCCTTCTGCTCAGATGACATCAAGAGAATTGGTATTTTGGGTGCCACATTTTAGAAACAGCATTCATAAGTTGGGGAGTGTCCAGAGGAGGGATCCAACTCTCTTTTTTATATATGAGGAAAATGGGGTCCAGATAGGCTGCCTAACATCGCCCAGGCAAAATTCCAACCCAGGTCCTGACTTCATATTCAATCCTCTTTCCAATACATCCATGCTTCCTTGAGACCAGAACTCAAGATGATGCCCTACAAAGACTGGTTGGAGGGACCAGGAATATTTAGTCTGAAAAAGAGGAAGACCATAGAAGGGGGTGGCATGGAGAGTACATTCTATCTATCTTCAATTATTTGAAAGACTATCTTGTGGAGGGATTTGTTTTATTCTTTTTAGCTGCAGAGAGCAGGTACAATGGACAGATGTTGCCTGAGTCACCATCAGGCTTGATGTTAGGAAATGCTTCCTATCATCCCAAAGTGGAATGGGCCACTCTGGGAGGTAATGAGTTTCACAGCTCATTGGAGGTCTTAAAGCAAAGACTGGGTGACCACTTGTTGAGAATGTCATAGAGACAAATCTTATTTAGATACAGGTTGGACTCAGTGGCCTCTGACATATCTTCCAATGTGGAGATCCTGTGATTCTAAGGTCAGCCAGATGTTGAGCTTCAACAGCTGGATAGGGTTTGGAGAGGTAGCAATATGGCGTGGCAAGAATATGGTTCTTGGAATCAGAAGCTGAGGGTTCAAGTCCTGCTTCTGTCACGTCCTAGCTGTGTGGTTCTTCCTTCAGTGAGTCTCAGATGCTTAAGAAGAGTGATTTATAAATCTTAAAGTGTTCTAGAAATACAAGTTGGTGATGGTGCAAACAAAAGAAAGTAGGGCAGCCTGGACTGACAGAAAGGTATCAGCAAAGGCACCTAAATGGATTTGAGCATGGTGTTTCTCTGAAGAGGAGTAGTGTAAAATCAGGTTGCAAATGGAGGTTGGGGCCATATTGGAAAGAGCCTTGAATGCCAGCCCAAAGTGATTGGACTTAATCCTGTAAATAAGGGGAGCCATTGAAAGTTCCTGGTCAAAGGAGTGCCATGGTCATGACTAGGCATTAAGAAGATGAATCTGGCAGGGTATGTACAGGGTGGATTTTAAAACACTGCAGTAGGTGAAAGGTAACTAGGATCTGAGCTATTGGTGGTAAGGAGATATACATGAGAGATACTGCTAAGGTGTCAATGAACAAGCATTTATTATGCTCCTACTATATGCCAGGTGCTGGACTAGGCACTGGGGTTACAAATACAGAAGACATTCCTGCGAGGAGCATATATTCTACTAGGGAGAGACAACCGGTTCACAAACAGAGGATGCACACATACGTAACAGGGGTAGCAGATAGACATATTGACTCCTAGATGGCAGGAACTGCCGGCTCTTTGTTTTGTATCCATATGTCTCCACCCAGCAGAGTGGCGTCCCATTGTAGGCACATGCTGGTTGAATTGAATCGAAAAAGGGAGCAAAGTCTGATATGGGAGTGAGGGGTTAGAGAGAATGAGCCAGTCCATGAAGGAGACAGAGTAAAGGGGGGATTCTTCTTTAGCTCCTGATTGGCTACAGGATAAAGCCTTAACTCATCATTCTGGCATTCAAGACCCTCTTGCAATCAGGCATCTCTTTCCACATGCTCACTCATCATCACCCTCAGACCTGGCTTGCAAGTCCTCTCACCCCACCCCCACCCCCTTCTCCTCCCCGGACTGGGATCAAAGGGAGCAGAAGTCAATGGCTGGGGCTGTCTGTAGATATGGGGCCTTCATGAGGCTCCTGTACATCTGTGTTCCTGGCGTCCGAAGGAAGTGGCAGGGTCAGCCCCTGCTGGGTAGCCCAAGCCCTCCTGGAGCCTGCCCGGAGGCGGCTGGTGACCGGAGCCCCTGCCCAGCGAGGCTCCGGCCAAACAAGGCCAAGCCTGGGCCTCCGCACCGCCAGCCAGCTGCCCCCCCCTCCCCCTGCAGTGGGCTCCTATCAGGCCCAAAGCCCATCCAAGA
Organism: Petaurus breviceps papuanus; assembly: GCF_028583685.1. Lineage (NCBI taxonomy): Eukaryota > Metazoa > Chordata > Mammalia > Diprotodontia > Petauridae > Petaurus > Petaurus breviceps. Next base: position 23,231,539 of record NW_027185754.1, on the reverse strand, counting down.
ATCCAGGAGCTTTTTAAGTGTCCCCTGGCCGGGCTGCAGGCCTTGACCCCTTGCACACCTTACATTCCTGCCAACCTGATTGACAGCTGAGCCCAGGGAGGGCCATGCCTGCAGGCACCCGCCCGAGCCCCTTCAAAGCAGCTGTTTACAGCTGGTTTGAGTTGGGTCCCAATAAACAGTCTTCTTTTTGTCTCAAAATAAAAAACAGCTTAAGCCCAGAATGATAAGGATTCCTAGCCTTGTGGAAGGAAGATGTCAGCAAAGGCTCTCAGCCTGGCAGGCAGCCTGGCCCCCTCAGGGAGAAACTTAGTGCCTGTCAGCGCATCCTCAGAGAATTCATAGAAAAACTCATCTTCTCCACCCCCTCCTTTTGCAGAGGAGAACTCAGCCCTGAAAGGTCATAGGAAAGTGCAGGATCTCTAGCAGGAAACTCATTAAAACTCATCTAGTTCAACTCTTTCCTTTTACAAAGGAGGAAATTGAGGCCCAGAGAAATTAAATGTCTTCTACACAGCAGCAGTGTTAGTAGTGATGGTAGATCTGAACGCAGTCCTTTGGAACTCTAAAGCTAAATACGTTCTCTGCTACACCACACTGCCTTGCACCTCCCATGTGTGAGACAGTCTGAGTAACTGCAGGTGGGGGGGAGCTTCCCTCAGTTTTACCCAACGCCCCTTTCCCCCATACCTTAGTTTTAATCTGTGACAGGTAATGTGCTTCAGGTTCCAACCTGTTAAGTGAAGGGCCCATGGCTCCTACAGCTTCCATGGATGTTGGTAGGTAGGCTGTCCTACAAACCTGTGCCTCCCCCTGGAATTCCACCCCAACCATTTAAAAATTTTGCATTGGATTTATGAGGTCATTGGCATAGAGAGTTTCTAGGTAAGAAAACTCCCTCTCTACCAAAGCCCTGTTACTTCCATAGTCTTAGATGATTGCCTAGCACACTAAGAGGTTGTGACTTGCCCAGGGTCACAGAGCAAATTTGTTTCAGGGGTAGGGCTAGAACCCAGGTCTTTTTTAATTGAGATAATGAGACTCTGTAGTCATTAAGCCTGGTCACCTCTCACCCCAGACAATGTACAATAATGATACAGTTTAGTTTACAAAGCACTTTTCTCCTAATAGCTTTCCCATTTTATAGTTAGGAAAACTGAGACCTGGTTATACAACCAGCAATATCCCTCACCAACCCTAATGGAAACTTCCTTGTTCTCTCCCAAATAGGCCCAGGATTATTTTAGGGGCATTCTAAGGAGATGATGTGCCCTCCTTTTCTTTTGTTGCCCACAGTTCTTTGCCTGGCCTTCAGATCTAATAGTGATAATTAGCCATAGGAAGGCATCTACTATGGGCATTTTACTATACTAGGTGTTTTACACATATTATCTCTTTGTATCTTCACAACAACCCTGGGAGGTAGGTGTTGTTATTATCTCTATTTTATAGATAAGGAACTTGAGCCTGACAGAGATTAAGTGACTCGCCCTGGGTCACTTAACTAGTGAGTATCTGGGGCTGGATTTGAATTCAGGTCTTCCTGACTCCAGGCCCAAGGAGCTGTATCACTGCACCACCAGCTGCCATTCCCTTAGCAACTGATGGTTTGCAAAGTGCTTTCCTCACAATGACTATGTGAAGTAGGAAGCTCAAATGTTATTATCCTTATTTTTCAAATGTGGAAACTGAGGCTAATTAAAGAGAAGAAGTGATCTGCCCCAGCTTGCATAAATAATAATTACAGCTAACATTCCTCTTATGGTCACAGAGATCTGGTTGGAGTGGTGGTGGTAGTAATAGTGGTAGAATGTGATACTCGTGCAGGCAAGTATGACACAACATAGGGAATTCTGAGAGCAAAGGAGAAATCCAGAACAGTGCTCTAGGAATATTTAAGGAGAGAAGGATCAGTGGGATTCAAAACCAGGCCTTCTGGCTCCCACCATAGGACTTTTCACACCACAGTGGGTTACACTGTACACTTTTTTTTCCCCCAAGTGCTAAAAATTAAACCACACTGCTTAAAAGGAAAAATACCCTAATTCTCCAGGCCTGTGTATATAGACCCTCTCTTTCCTCCCCCTGATTTCCACTAGCCAGAGGCTGGTTCTCTCAAAAAGGGAACATCGTGTAAAAGAAAATGTGCTGGACCATTGTCAGGAAACTTGGGTTCATATCTCAACTCTGGCCCCTACTATTGGTGTTACCTTCAGCAAATTCCTTCCCTGAAACTCGGTTTTCTTTTTTGCCAGATGGTGATGATAATCCTCTTTCTTTTTCCCTGTTCTTGTTCAGTGGTGTCCGACTCTTCATGACTCCATTTGGGGGCTTTTCTTGGTCAAGATATGGGAGTGGTTTGCCATTTCCTTCTCCTGCTCATTTTCCATATGAGGAAACTGAGGCAAAGAGGGTTAAGTGACTTGTCCAGGGTCATGAAGCTAGTGTCTGAGGTTGGTTTTGAACTCAGGTCTTCTTGACTCCAGACTCAGTTTTCTATCCACTGTGCCACCTAGCTGGCCCTTCTCTCTTCCTACATGATCATAAATCTAGAACTAGAATGAACCTCAGAGACCACATAGTCTAATTCCTTATTTTCAGAGGAGAAAAATGGGTCCAAGCTCATTGACATGACTTGCCCAGTATCACACATTTAGTAATCATTTATGTATTTTTTTCTTTTTTAATGCAGAGCCTAGAACTGGAGTGAACACTGATGTTTACGCTAATATTTTAGAATTGTATGTGAGTGATTTAGGGGAGCTGTGAACAGTCCTGGGAATAGTGATCAGAACCTTGGAGGTCTTGTTTAGAAGGTTTCTTACCTTGTGGACAGGACATCTCTGAGGCAGGGAGGATCCTAACTTTCATGACATAGCATCTGATGGTTTACAAAGCACCCAGCCTCACAAATTCCTAGAATGTTAGAGCTGGTAGGCATCTCAGAACATAGAACTATGCTAATGTGGATGAATCTTAGAAACCAGCCAGGAAGTGGCAGCTAAGAGGGCACAATGCCCTCATTTTATAGATGAGGAAATTGAGGTTCAGAGAGGAGACCATAGGAGCATAGCTCTAGAACTAGAACAGACTTTGGAGGCCATTTAGTCCAATTGCCTCACAGATGGGCAAACTTAGATTCAGAGAGATTGAGCTGCTACGGAAGAACCAATGCCATTTGAATATTCTAAAACATATCATGTCAGAATTGGAGTAGGGACTATAGAACCTAGTACATTAGGGCTAGAAGGATTACCTTCTGTTAATCCAAGCCCTGCAGTTTGACCTCAGGAAACAGAGCAAAGGGCTGCACTTGAGGGCCTAGATGGCCGCATGTGGCCTCTAGGTTGCAGGTTCCCCACCGCTGGAATAGAGTTTCCTTAGTAGCTAAGGAAGCATCACCTGTGCCCAATTCCTCCCATCTTAAACCAGCTTCCCCCAATTCTAGCCCAGCTAGTCACAGCCCAGTCTACTTTCTTTCCTTTCCTCAATCTTCCCCCGATATTACCCCATCTCTCCCCCAGTTCTAGCCTCCTCACTTCCAATTGCAGCCCAGATCTATTGAATCTCAGCCCAACCTCCTCCAATCCTGGCTGTGCCTTGCTGATTTACACCTGGCTCTATCAATCCCAACTTTGATCTGCCAACCTCTGGCTCAGCTGCCCCCATCACAACCCACTGTTATCATTTCAGCCCAACTCCCCTAAATTCAATCCAGCTCTACCAATCCTAATCCAGATCCCCTATATCCAAACCTGGTTTTCTCCTTCTGATCTGTCTCCTTCTATTCCCACTCTGGTTTCCCCATTCTGACCCAGCTCTCTTCTAATCCCAGACCAGCTCACCCCTTTTCTAACCTAGCTTCTCCCAATCTCAACATATGATGCATTCTGATGGGCTAAGAGTTAGCTGAAGATCAGAGCTGGACCCAGAGTTAGCTCTCTGGTTGGGAGCTTGGAAGACAACATACCAAGGACCAGTGTCATGCAGGTAGTCCTGGCTCAGCCCTCTGAACCATAGAGGCAGAGGAAAGGGTTGAGGCCTGAAAAGGGAAGAGAGGAAAGGCACCAGGAGTGGAGCCAAGAAGGCACAGGGAGGAGCTGGACCTGGACCTGGACCTGGGGAGGATCCATGGCTCTGTGAAGGCAGGGTCCCCCTGGATGTGTGGTTCATCTCTGTTGTGGGATTGGGGAAAGTTCTAAAGGTGGCTGCTAGGTCATGACTGGTCATGCTAGGCATGAAAAATTCCTTATTAAGCACTTACTGTGCACCAAACACTGTGCTAAGTTCTGGGAATACAGATAGAAAAGCAAGACAATCTCTGCTTTGGAAGAACTCACATTCTGTCGATAGCAACAGCACCCTTCCAGTACCCCGGGTTCATAACCTTGGCATTATCCTTGGCTCCTACTTATCCCTCACCCCACATTTTTAATCAGGTGCCAAATCTTGCCATTTCTATTTCTACAACATCTCCCACATCTGTCTTCTTCTACTCACATAGCCACCACCCAAGTTCAGGCCTTCATCACCACTTACATGTATTATTGCAACAGAATCTTCATTAGTCTTCCTGCCCCAAGCCTCTCCCTAGTTTACTACATCCTCTACACAGCTTCCATAATGATTTTCTTTAAATATTGATCTGCTACTCTCCAGTGACTCCCTATTTCCCCTAGGATAAAACATAAAATTCGGTTTTGCTTTTAAAGTTCTTCACAACTTGGCCCTGATCTGTCTTTCCAGCCTTGTTGTACACCAGCCCTCCTCCCCGACTCTGCTCCTCATACATGACGTATCTTCTTCCGTCTCTTGCCTTTGTATTGGATGTTTCCATGCCTGGAATTCACTCCCTCCTCCTTTGTTTTGTTCAAGACTTAGCCTTTCCTGATTATCCCAAGTACTAGTTCTTTTTCTTCCTACCTCATATTTAACTGTCTTGTATTTGTTTGTATTTATTCTTATATATTATTATATTTGTATTCATATACATAGATGTAACATATATATATATATATATATATATATATATATATATATATATATATATATACACACAGACACTTGTTTGTCCCATTAGGATATAACCTCTCTGAGAATAGAGATGGTTTCATTTATTATATTTGCATACCCAGCCCCCAACACAATGCCTGGCACATATTAGGCCCTTGATAAATGCTTGTTGATTGATTTTAATTAAAGAAGACAACACACAGGAATGTTCATTTGTAGGGCAGACGAAAAGACCCAATGGTCCTTACAGTTCAGAAGCAGATGGCAAAGACCAGGTATCTTCAGACTATAAGGACCGGTCATATGGCAAAGTCCAGATGGAGTCTAAAGATAGTGGTGAGACATATGTTAAGACCCAGTAGACCTTAGGAGTAGTATCATTGCATGGTCAATGACCTACCTTTTCCTCAGAAAGATTGTAGTTGTTTACTCCTTGATCACTCTTGTCCCAGATCAGTGACTGTTGGGAAGGGAATATTGTTCTTGAGGGTCAAAGTAGAACAGAGCTTTAGATTACTTCAGACATGGATGGGTATGATGAGGCTGGGTGGAGTTAGTGGGAACTGGGAAGTGGAAGCTGGGGAGCAGGAGGGCAAGGGGTTCCCACAGCCTATTTTTCTAGACCTTTGGGGATCATTGGTGGCTTATTCAAGCAGGATGGAATGGGAATGGGGGATCCCCAGAGGGCTCTTATATTATCTGATCTAACTGGTACTTCCAGTCACCATTTGGGATATTTGAATAGTGATCACCAGATGCTTCTTTTCCTTATATTTACTGTCTTTTGTTATTAGGCGATTTGGTATTTGTTTGTGAGGTCACGTAGCTAATTAAAGACATAATATTGGGAAAAAACTAAGAATATTCTTTTTATAGGTCTAGAGATATGTGATTACACCTGTATGCTCATTGCTGTGGCTGTTCTCTTTACCAACCCAGTAACAAACTTTCTATGTTTCAGTAAATAATTTCATGACTTCCTCCAATAGAATGTAAGCTCCTTAAGGGCAGGAATTATTTTATTTTAGTCTCTTTGTCCTGAGCAGCTAACATAGCATCTAGCATATAATAAACATTTCATAACCACTTATTGATTGATTGAATTGTTGCCAAAAAAAGACTCAATGCCCTGTGTGCCAGCTCTCTGAGCTTAGCTACAATGAATGGGAGACTCACATTTTCTTTCCAAATTTCTTTGAAAGGTTTTCACAACTTGGTAGGACCTGCTAGAACTTGTGTTCTGCAGGCATAGCTTGTGACCAATGACTATTTAATTTTTATTTTTCCCTCAATTTCATATAAACAAAATATTTTAATCCTTTTTTTTTTTAAAATGCTGAGTTCCATTTTTTCTCCCTCCCTCTCCTCTTTCTCCCCCTCTCTGAGATGGCAAGCAATTTGAAATAGATTATACATGTGCAATCATGTAAAACATTTACAGATTAGCTACATTGCAAAAGAAGATGCAGACCAAAAAATACAAGAATAATAAAGTTTTAAAAAACATGCTTTAATCTGCATTCAAACTCCATCAATTCTTTCTCAGAAGGTAGATAATATTTTTCATCATATAAGTCCTTTAGAATTGTCTTAGATCATTATATTGCTGAGAATAGCTAACTCGTTCACCATTGATCATTGTACAATATTGCTCTTACTATGTACAATGTTCTCCTGGTTCTGCTGATTTCACATTGCAACAGTTCATCTAAGTCTTCCCAAGTTTTTCTGAAAACATCCTGGTCATTGTTTCTTATAACACAATAGTATTCCATCACAATCATATACCACAACTTGTTCAGTCATTCCCCACTTGATGGGCATTTTCAACTTCCACTTCTTTACCACCATAAAAAGAACTATTATAAATATTTTTGTACATATAGGTCCTTTTCCTTTTATAAAAAAAATCTCTTTGGGATACAGACTAGTAGTAGTATTGCTGGATCAAAGGGTGTGCACAATTTTATAGCCCTTTGGGCATAGTGACTGACTAAAAAGAAGTGAAAAGAGGGCAATAATTAACCAGAAGTAGAGACAAAAATTAAGTACCAGAAATGTGTTTTTGCTTTGGTTTTGCATATACCAGCTTTACTTCGATTATTGTCTCTAACTCAGCTGATTTCAAATCATATTCTGGGTACCACACTTTAGGAAGGACATTGAAAGTTGGAGTATGTCCCCAAGAGGGCAGACAAGATCAAGGAGAGGCCTGAAGACCATGCAATGCAAGAATCACTTAAAGGAAATGGGAAAATCTAACCCTTCAGAGAAGAGCAGACTTGGGCTGGGAGGGGGAAAATTGGGCTGGCTGTCTTCAAATATCTAAAGTGCCATCATGTGGAAGAAGGCTTATTATTCTTTGCCCCAGAGACATGTTTGGAGCAATGAGGAAGAGATCCTGGAAGATAGGCTCCATTCAGTTCAATAGAAGGAGGAACTGGTAATTATATCTATTAAGTCATGGAAGGAGGTGATTGGTGAGATGGCTTGAGTTCCAAGTCACCAGAGATGGTCAAGGTGAAGTCACCTTGCAAGGATATTACAAAAGAAAATTCCTGCTCGGGTACAGGTTGAATCAGCTGACTTTTGAGATGGAGAATGTTTAGTTCTATTTAGTTCATTCCATGTCAATAGTGCCTTATTGCTCTGCTTACGGAAGGAAAAGAAACAAACACTTATTAAGTACCTACTGTGCTAACCACTTTACAGATATTATCTCACTTGAACCTAACGACAGCCCTGGGAGGTAGGTGATGATAACAAGGGCATATATGGACTCCAGTCTATCCACTGCACCACCTCGCTGCCAGAGTCTTAAAAGAACACAGGATCTTTACGTGCCTTGGCTCTGGGTTGTGTTTGTTCAGAACTGTGTTCTCTTTCTAGAGTAGCCTGATACAGCCCTTCCCCTTAAGCAAAAACTTCTTTTTCTAATTGCCTGAAGCAGACCTTCTTTCTCTCTTTCTGAGCCTCTCCAGCCATCCCTTCTGCTGAATTATAATGTAACCCCTCCCCAATAGACCAGAACCATCCCAGTGAGCACCACAATCTTCAACATGGTCCCCCCTTGGGAGGCTTTTAATATTTTGGCAACATTCCTCAACACTCTTCTAGGGAATGGCCTTCTGAACTGGAAGCCCTTATCATCTGTGTGAATGACCCTGATCTTCCTGGGTGGATTGGTTTTAGGAACCAGCCAAAAGTCATCAGGTTGAGTCCTGATAGATAACACATAGGTGGTGAAAGTACTGGATTTTGAGTTAGAGGAACTGGGTGTGAATCCTGGCTCTGCTATTTAGTCCCTATGTGACCCTCTCAGTTTCCCCATCTATAAAATTGTGGGGTTGAAATGGGATGATCACTAAGGTCCCTTCCACCACTAAATCCTGTGAACCCAAACTGTAACTAGGGGAAAGTCCTTTCAACTCTCTGAGTCTTAGTTTCCTCATCTGTAAAATGGGAATGAAAATGCCTGTATTGTTTACCTCGTAGAGTTGTTGTGAGGTAAACCTTACGGTGCAAGAGAAATGGGGTTATTTTAACTGAATAAGGGAGTCTTCTCCCCATATTTTAACTATGCCTGCAGTGTGTATTTCCAAGAGTGGCAACCAGTAAGCCATTGGGATGAACAAGTTAAGGTCTCTGAGTTAAACAAGAAGTGTCTCTAGCCTAGGTATATTCCCTCTGATGTCTATGAAATATTTAACAAGAATCAAGTAAAGAGACTTTTGTCCCAAGGGCAACAAGGGATGGGTGTCATTGATTGGACCTTGGAGAATCAGGGGATCTGTGAAGGAATCTCTGGGAGATCAGTGATGGGAGATCAGGTAGGGGTTCTTGAAGGGAAAATTCTCATGGTGGGTCAATGAAGAATTTCAGAAGAGATCTTGAGAAGGTAATGAGAAATCTAGGGTCCCAGGGGTCAGTGAAGTGATATCAATAAGGGGATTTTGGAGTCAATTAGAGGATCTTGGAAGATTGTGAGAGGATATCAGGGTATTCAGTGATAGTTTTAATTGACCAATGAAAGTTTTGCTTGAGTTTTTAATTAAGGGGTGTGTGTGTGTATGTGTACACAGTATTGTTAGGGAGTAGAGCCCTGTCTGTTGATGTCCCAGCCCAAGTCTTGAGGACTCAAAAAGGGACAGTTTTGCTCTCAGACACAGGCCTCCCCAGTGTACTCAAGACAAGACATGGGGATACCCATACATTACCTGGGTCCAGAGCTCTGACTTCCTGTGGTCTAACTTATGAATATTTTCTCAGTGGTTTCACAAGTCCATTTAGTGAGGACAAAGCTCCCCTCCCCTGAGGTATCTACTGGGATCTGGCCTTAATGGCAAGGGCCTGAGTATCTGAGGGAAGCAACATGATACAGAGGAAAGATCCTAGACCTAGATAGAAGTCAGGGGACCAGAGTTCTAGCCCACAGCTCTATTGCTGTCTACTTGTGTGGCCTTGGACAAGTCACTTCCTCTTAGGGGGCCTCACTATTCTTATCTGTAAAACAAGGAAGTTAAATTAGATGATCTAATTGGTCCCTTCTAGTGCTAATATTTTATGTTCTAAGGTCTTCCAGATCTAACATTCAAGGAGTCTATATATCTAAGCTTTTTAACTAACAGACCTGGTCCTATACCCTCTAGCAGTAGGGTTTACACAACTAGGTCTTACCAGAGTCACCTGCAGGCAAGGACATTACTTAAAACAAGCAAAGATGGGTGAGAAAGCAGTGTGCCTTCCTGGAGAGAGACCAAGTTGGAAGTCTGGGGCCATATGACTCCCAACCCCTGCTTGGGGCTGAACCATGAAAAAGCTGTGTGGTGCAGGAGCAGTCGGAGTCAGATCCTGGCTCCAACCTTTCTAGCTGTGTAATCACGGGCAAATCACTCCCCCTCTCCTAGTCTTTTTCTTCACCTGCAAAATGTGGGGTATGGGAGTATCAGACTAGACAATCTTTAAGCCATCCTCCTGTTCTAATGGTCCATGTTTTAAGGACCCTCCCAGCGCCAATATTCTCTGATTCTGTGGCAGGGCTCTGGTGGGGTCTCGGGGGTTAAATTGCTATCTCGGAGTGCCTCCGCACTTGGAAAGGTATTAAAGTGGAATTAGCCCTCTGCACAATCCGGCTCTTGTGTCCTCCTGGGCGGTGGTGAGTGGGGTTTCATTGTTTGCAGCAGCAGGGTTCTGAGTGAGTGAGACTCTATAGAGAGGAGGGCCGGGGCTCAGTCTGCCGCAAGCGACCCCGATAATCCGCCTTGTTTCTTGAAGGAGGATTTACTGGGGGCGACTCCACTTGGGAGCGGCGTCCGGCTGGCCGGAGGAGATTGTGGGGCCACCCTGGGGAGGGCCCGTTGCTATAGCAGGGAGTCAGGCCTGCACATTCCCTCCCACCCCATGGAGAATAGGCCCCTTGGAAAGGAAAATCGGGGATTAATCCAGCCCACAATGGAAGACAGGAAGATGCACCCAGGAACAAATAGTAGTTACAGGCTCCCAAATAATGCCCAGTGACTAAGGGAGGAAACAGAGAGAGAATGAGAAGGAGGTGCTGAAGAGATGGTTTATTTTCAATTAACAAAAGACCACGAGGGGGTTGGGAAGGAAGGCCAGAGTCTGCGGGGAGGATAGCTTTGTCTTTGGGTGACTACTGGCTCAATTCAGTTCAGTTCAACAAACATTAAGTCAAGTCAACAAGCATGTATTACGTGATTGCTCTGTGCAGATCTCAGTGCTTAGAAATTATCTACAAAGTTTAGATTAGATAAGGCCCCTGCCCTCATAGGGCTTCCAGTCTAGGAGGGGGAACATAGCTCCCACTTCTATGTTGCTTTAAGGTAAACAAAACATTTTCCTCACAACCATCCTTTAAGGCAAGTAATAAAAAAATGATTATCTCCTTTTATAAAGGAGAAAATTGAGGCCCAGGGAAGGGAAGGTCATACAGATATTAAGTAGCAAAGCTAGGAACTGAGCCCAGGTCCTCAATTCCAAATCTCCTGTTCTTCCCACTACACCATGGTACCAGCAGACAAAAGGCAGCCCCTAACTTCATACAATAGTTCATTGCCTTCCTCTTAGCTCCCCTTCCCAGAACCCTCCCCTCCCCCCTGCTGTGTTATACATGGGAGATGCTCCGAGACCAAACCAATGACACATTTTGTTTATAAAGTCTCCCCATTTTGTTTTATTCCCCATGTTTTTGCAATATAGATAACAGATGACACCCCGAGTATCTGCCACTGTGCAGCAATAACCCAGCAGAGCCTTTCGAGAAGTATTAATAATAGATTGTGTTGATGAGTTTGGAGAAAGTAGCAATAGACCCCCCACTGCAAGGACATTAGCACCACACGCCTAACAGAGCTTCCTTTGCAAATCAGTTGTTAAATTGGCTGCACTGATGGGTTGGCCACAATTGTCTCAGCCCCCACCACTGAATAGGCAAAGTAGAGTGCTTTACACTAGTCCCAAATAAGCCCCTCCCTCCCCTCTCCCTATGCCCCCTCCTCACCTAGGTTGTTCTTGGTGACCAAGGACAGATGAACCCAGCCAATGAACTCTAGTTTAAGGAGAATTAATTTATCCTGAATCTCAGAGATATATAGGAATTAAGAGTGAACTAGGATGGGGAGAAAGGGAGAAAGGGAGGAAAAAAGGATATAGTCTGGACAGCAAGGGAGAATTTGATTTACTTTTTTCCCACCTGAAGGTATATAGGCATAGATAGAATGAAGTGCCTTTAAAACTTAGAGTGTTAGAGAGGGACTTTAGAATATAGAATTTCCACATAAAGAATAAGCATATGAGATCTGGAAAGTACCTAATAGACATTCTAGTTCAGTTCTTTGCTTTTTACAGAAGAGGAAGCTGAGTAAAGGGGATGCCACAATATATTCTAGGTTCCCCGTGCCCTGAGATCCCAGGGTTCCCAGGGCCCCTGGCTGTGGTGACTGAAGTAAGTTTGATTCCAAAGGGAAATGAGAAACAAGATGTCCCTGTGACCTCCCCCTGGATCTGAACAGATTCTGGAAAGGGGATTAAAAAGGGATAGCAAAAGAAGGAAAGCTATCTCAAGTAGGGGTTTTCAACCTTTTTTGTGTCTTGGAGTCCTTTGGCAGTTTGATGAAACCTGTGGTCCCCTTCTCAGAATAATGTTTTTAAATAATTGAAGGAAATACTGAATTTCAATGTGGAAATAAAGATGTAATTTTTTTCTCACCCAAGTTTATAGATGCCCCGAAATCCATCTACTAGGAGTCCATGGACCCTGGGCTAACCCCTGATCTGAAAGGGTAGGAAGAAGTCCAGGGAAGGAAGCAATAGGGAAAGGGAAAAATAAGAAGGGGGCAAGTACATTCCCAGAAGGTTTGTGACTGACTCTGCTGGAACAAAGGAGGCATGAACTTCGACCCTAATTAAGGAGGCCTATCACTTTCCACTTCCTATTTTCTGTAGTGGAAAGAGCCTTGGATTTGGGTAATCAAAAGATCTGGGTTCAAATCCCAGCTCTACCACTTGCTACCTCTTTAGCATTAATCAATTTCCTTTTTCTTTCTAGCTTCAATTTCTTCAGTTGTAAAGTGAAGGAACTGGATTAGAATCCTTTTATTAAGGGGATTTGTTCTGTGAAGTTTGGATTCTGTCAAAGGAAGGCACTTGAGGACCTGGAGGGGCAACATGTGGCCTCGAAGGCTGCAGGTTCCCCCACCCCTGTATTAGAGTCATCTCTAAAATCCCCACTAGTTCTAAATCCTAGGATTTAGACAGCAAGAACCCTCTCAAAATGTGTGTATTCAGTGTCTGCTTTGGGTAGATCTTCCATTTCTTTCATGGCCCTATTCCTTGACCCCTGCCCCCCTCCCTTCAGACATCCTAGGTGAAAGCTGCCCCAGGTTTAGGATGCCTTCGTCCCTAGCTTTGTCACCTCTATAGTCAGACACATACACTGTATCCTTGACAGACATATCCTTTGCATTCCTGCCTACTGAGGGAGGGCACCAGGGTCCATGGCTGCCAGTGCCTCACCCCCTGGCCCCATTACCACCTTGGGCCCAGCCACACCGCTCTGCCTCAAATTACGACCTTGTCATTATGAATGCCATTGGAGCACTTCACTTTGATGACAGTTTCTGGGCTCCAGAACAGATTAGGGGAAAATTACAGCCGTAATCTGTGCCGCACAATTGCGGGGCCATAAAGAGGGATGGGAGCGGGGAGGGAAGAGCGATGGCGTTCCCAAAGGTGGCGCACCGCCGAGCAGTGCCAGGGACTTGGTAAATGAAAAATTGTTTTAATTCTCTCCTAGCAGCAATAATTTGATTCTTCATAAATTTTTCCATCAAAGTGTGGTGAGAAAGAGCGGCTGTAAAAACGCAGACATGTGACAGTGATAAAAGATAGGGGAGCAGAGTGGTCAGCTGAAAGGGGGGCAGGAAAGGTGGGGGAGGGGGCAGAGGGGTGGATTCCCATAGCCTGGCCACAGCTTGGGAGATTCTAGCATCAGCCAGCTTTCACCATGTTATAGTTGCTTGAATCTTAAAGCCAGAAGGGAGCTTGGGATAGATTGTTAGAGTGGGAAGAGACCTCAGAGATCTTTGTTTAACAGAAGAAGAAACTGAGACCTAAAGGAAGAGAAGTGACTTACCCAAGACCACAAGGGTAGCACCAGAACCAGGATTCATTCCAAAATTTTCTGATTTCAAATCCTATACTGTCTGTATTCCTAGGTGTTTATTCTTAGAAATGGTATCATCTCCAAGAACAGAGATAGGGATTCCAAGTTCAGGGCAGTGTCTAGCAGGAATCAAGAGTTGCTTCTCTGGTCCCTGGGGACCCACCTCCCTGCTAGGCTAGATACTCTGAACTCTCACTCAACCGTTTCTAAGTCCCCACAGCAGGACAAGTCAAGTAAGAGTCTTAGATTTGCAATTAGGAGACCAGAGTTCTAATCCTGACCCTGACACTCTTTAGCACTACAACCATGGACACAAGTCACTTCACCTTCTCTGGGCCTCAGTTTCCTCATCTGTAAAATGAGGGAGTTGGGCCAGATAATCTCCAAGGTCCCTTTCCTCTAAATTTTAATCCTCCTCAGCCTCTGAGCTTAATTCAACTCTCCACCCTGAGCTGAGCTTTTTCTAGCACTGGGCCTCCTTTGAATTTGATTAATCTTTCTTCTCCCTGCATCTGTCCTTGAGGTTAAAGACACCATTGCTACTTAGGGGGAGGTCTCTGAGGACCCTAGAGGATATGGTAGGCACGGCACCTACATATACAACTGGTTCTCTGTGACACTGCCCCATCTTCCTCCCCTGCAGTGCCCTAGGTCCCTCTGAGTCCCAAGCTGCCAGGTGCAGCTACCTTAGTTCAGGTGAGCAACCCCCAGCATAGTCCCCCTACATAGTCACACAATCACACGGATAAGCTGTAGCAGCAAGCACCCCAAGCATCCTCAGGGTTTGCTGCCACCACAGGTTCTTGGATCTGCTTTGTTAAAGGAAAGCAACTCAAAATGGGTTAACAAGCTTACTTTAATCAGTCAGACGTATATCGTTTACCTTGTTCAGGGGAAAAAGGTCAGCACCCTGAACTTCAAAGTATACAGGCAGAATTATCAAGACAGAAACAGATCAAGTAGACAGACCCAGTCAACATCTGGGTTTTTCAAAGCCCGGGGTGGGGGGGCCTCTGGACAACGGCTTCCCAGAATCCAGATCAAATCACAGAACACTTCTCAAAGTGAGCCCCCAAAACAAAGCCTCACATCAGGGCTTATATAGCCTTCTCCTGGCTCAGAGAATGTAACAACCTTATTGACCCACTGGCCAATCAAAAAGTATCTACTGAAAAACAAGCCTCCCTCCCCAGGCTTCAGGTGCACTTCAGCCTAGGGGCAGGGAAGATCTTCCAAATTTGCATTCCCATTACATAAGCACATTTACACAGAGATATATGAACAGATATAGACACCCCTCTGTGTGTGTCTTGTACATGCAAATACATACACACAGAGAGGTATGCACACATGCATGAATAAATACACATAGATACATACAGGCACACCTGCATGTAAATACATGGCACGTAATATTCAAAAGCATAATGTGTGCACACACATATAGGTTGCTATAATGTGGACATGTAGATATGTGCATACATAGACATGGGCACACATATTCACAGATAGAAGTATACTCTTGCACCAAGGTAACATCATGGGCTATCATATGTAACCCTGAGCCTCACCACTAACTCTATACAAGACTTTTGACCCAAATTCTACCTGGGCAGGGCAGCTGGAAGTCCCAGTTGGTAGAAAGAGGCTATCTTTGCTGGAGACTGGAAACTCAAGGTTCTTGACAGGGAGGTGTGTATATGTGAGTGTGTGTGTGTGTGTGTGTGTGTGTGTGTGAGAGAGAGAGAGAGAGAGAGAGAGAGAGAGAGAGAGAGAGAGAGAGAGAGAGAGAGAGAGAGAGAGAGAGAGAGAGAGTATGTGTGAAGGGGCTTTCCCTCCCAAGCTCCAAGAAATAGGAGGGCCTCCTTTTCCTTCAAAGGAAATGAGTGCTGCCTGCCTACTTTCCCTCCATTGGCCCAGTCTTGTCTCTCTAGCCCTCCATCTGCTCCTCCCTCCCTCTGCATAGGAGGTGCTGATAACCCAGAAATAGCCCCACAGTAACTGGGGAACAGGCCACCTTGGGGAAAGGGGGTGGTTAAGGCACCTGCCCCATGACTGAAAGCTGGCCAGGATAGGGCAAGGCTGAAGATCTCCCAAGGGCCAGTTGGCAAACAAGCAGTATCTGTCACCCAGCACTCTTTAAGCAGGGCACCCGCCCTCTTGCTGACTGCCCCGAGACAAGCCTTCAGCAAACAAACCCACTGGGACCAGGTCTGCTCTCCTTAGAGCCAGCCTGTTGAGCAAATCCCTTGAACCGAACTGAACTCAAACAGCAAATTTCTCTGAGACAGCTTGGGCGCTTCCAGCTCGTAATAAATTAGTTGTAATAAAACAATTACAAACTGTTTGCCCACAAAGAAGCGGAAGCGGAGGGCCCTTTGGAAGCAGGAGGCAGGCACAGGATGAGAAGAAGCTGAGGTCCAAACAAACAGCTATTAAGCTAGCCAGTGGAGAGAGGTGGGCACTCTCCAGAAGCCTGGGCCAGGGTCAGGGGAAGGGAGATGCAGATAACTTTTCTGGGGGCAGTAGTTAGTCACTGGGCTTCAAAGTCAACGCCAGATGTCACCCCTTAGGGCAGGATGGCATCCACTGCAGGGAGCTCAGAGACACTCATTGAATCATTTTCTAGCAATCACTGAAACCTGGATCACCCACACACACGCACGCACAATCTATGGCCTCCCTAGCCACCCTCTCCAGTACTGGTTGCACCTTCATTGGTTCCCCTCTATTCATTGGTTGAGGTAGGGCAATTAGAATACCTTTTGCTCCCCATTGCCACTTTCAGGTTCTCATCTTACTGCCATCACTCACTAACCCTTCTTCCTTGGAAGTTCATGCTATTCATATCCACCACCCAGTAAAAATCCTAGTAGCTGTTGTCTAGAGACCTCCAGGTCACTTCCCTTCCCTACTTAACATGTCCATACTTGGCTCACAATTTCTCTGTCCTCCCCAACTCTTATCTTCTTCCTAGAGGACCTCAACCTACTTATTGAGTATCCCTCAAATACCTTCAAAGCCCAGTTTCTCAACCCATTCACTTTCCATGAGCTACTCTTCCACCCCACCTCAGCCACATACAAAGATCATACCCTTGATCTCGCCATCATCCACAAATGCACCACCTCCATATTCATGAATTATGAAATCTCCTTATTTGACCATAACCTATGGGTTTTCCACCTCCCCCTCTGCTTTCCATCACCAAACCCAATATTTTCTTTACACTCTTCAATCTCTTGATACTTCAGTTCTCTCCTAGGCCATCTCTTCTCCCCGGTCACTTCCTCCTGTTTTTCCCATCTTGACCCTTTGGTAAACCAGTTCAGCTCTACACTGTCCTCCACTCTTGAGTTCCTGACTCCTTTCTCTTACCACTGATTACACCCTGCCAAGCTTCAGCCTCAAATCAATCTGCAAATGGAGAAAATCCCACACAACCATTCTCACCGAGCCCACTACAAATTTGTGTTATATAACCTCACCTGAGTCCTCACTGCTGCTTCTACATCACATTTATCAATTCACTTTCATCCCTCCTCAAACCTCCCATAATTCCCCCTCCTCTTACTTTCTGAGCCTAGAACCTTGTCTCATATTTTACAGAAAAAATTGAGGCCATTCATTGTGAGCTCCCCCTGCTCCCCTCTTCCTCATCTCATCACTCATCACTCATCTCTCTCTCTCTCTCTCTCTCTCTCTCTCTCTCTCTCTCTCTCTCTCTCTCTCTCTCTCTCTCTCTCTCTCTCTCTCTCTCTCTCTCTCTCTCTCTCTCTCTCTCTCTCTCTCTCTCTCTCTCTCTCTCTCTCTCTGTCTCTCTCTCTCTCTGTCTCTCTCTCTCTCTGTCTCTCTCTGTCTCTCTCTGTCTCTGTCTCTGTCTCTGTCTCTCTCTCTCTCTGTCTCTGTCTCTGTCTCTGTCTCTCTGTCTCTGTCTCTCTGTCTCTGTCTCTCTGTCTCTCTCTCTCTGTCTCTGTCTCTCTCTCTCTCTCTCTGTCTCTCTCTCTCTCTCTCTCTCTCACCGTTATCTCTTCTTTCACTCATATCTCACAGGATGACATGGCCCTACTCCTTACCAAGACTCATACCTCTCCTTACACAAGTGATCCCATTCCATCCTGTCTCTTCCAACAGATTGCCCCCTCTGTCATCCTCATTCTATCATTTATCTCACTATCTATTGGCTCCTTCCCTACTGCCTGCAAACATGCCTCTGCCTCCCCCATCCATGGTTTATATCTCTTCTGCCATTTGTGGCTAAAATCTTTAAAAAAGCCACATGTTCAGTAAGTGCCTCCCCTTTTTGTCTCCTCCCTCATTTCTTGATCTGGCTTCTGAACTCATCATTCCACTGAAATTACTCTCTCCAAAGTTACCAATTATCTCTTAATTGACAAACCTAATGGCCTTTTCTCAATCTTCTTTCTTCTTGACCTCTCTGCAACCTTTGACACTATTGATCCCCCTCTTCTCCTTGATAATCTCTTTTTTCTAGGTTTTCAGAATGGTCCCTCTCTCCTGATTCCCTGCTTACCTATCTGACTACCCCTTCTCAGTCTCCTTTGATGAATCCTCATACAGGTCATGCCCTCAAAGGGTAGTTGTCCCAGACGATTCTCTTTTGGGCCATCTTTTCTCTCCCTCTATATTTCTTTTCTTGGTAATCTCATCAGCAGCCATGGATTTACTTACAATTTAAGTGCTGATGATTTCCAAAATTGCCCTAACCTCTCTGCTGATCTCCACTCTCACATCTCCAGCATCCTTTCAGACATCTTGAACTGGATGTCCAGTAGACATTTTGAACTCAAAATGTGTAAGACTGAACTCCTTATCCTTCCCTCTAAACTCTCCCCCTCCCCTTTCTGCTTTCCCTATTACTGTAGAGGGCCACACCATCCTCCCAGTCCCTCAGGCTCACAACCTATCTCTCATCCCCCTCCAATATCCAAGCTGTTGCCAGGACCTACCAATTTCACCTTTGCAGCATCTCTTAATTATGCCTCCTTCTCTCCTCTGACCCTGCCCCCCACCCTAGTGCAGGCCCTCATCGCCTTACGCCTGGATTATTGCCAGACCCCATTAGTGGGTCTGCCTGCCTCAAGTCTCTCCCCACTCCAGTCCATCCTCCATCCAGTCACTAAAGTGATTTTCCTAAAACACATGTTTGATCATGTCACACCCCCTCCCTCCCACTCAATATAGTTTCAATATCACCCCCAGGAACAAATACAAAATGCTATTTTGACATTCAAAGCCCTTCATATCCTACCCCACTCCTATCTTTCCTGTCTTCTTATACTTTACTCCCCAACACATACTCTTCCATCCGGTGACACTGACTTCTCGGCTGTTTCCATGTCTGAAACAGTCCCTTCTCCACTCAGACTACTGAGGTACCTGACTTACTTTAAGTCCTAACTAAAAGCCCACCTCCTCCAGGCAGCCTTCTCTAATCCCTCCTAATTCCAATGCTTTCTCTCTTTTTATTATTTCCTATTTATCCTGTATGGAGCTTGTTTTGCATGTATTTGTTTCGATGTTGTTTCCTCTATTAGACAATAAACTCCTTTAGGGTTTTTGTCTCTATATCCCCAGCACTTAGTACAGTGCTTGGCATACAGATAGATGGTGTTTAATAAATGTTTATTGACTGACTGCCTATCAAGTTCCACTATGTACCAGGAACTATGCTTAATGCTTGACAAATATTATCTTAACTTCACAACAACCCTGAGACATAGGTTCTATTATTATGCCCATTTTATTGCAGAAGAAACCGGGTCAGAGAGATGTTAAGTGACTTGCCCAAGGTCACACAGCTTTGTGCCTGAGGCCAGATTTTAACTCAAGTTTTTCTAACTCCAGACTCAGTGCTCTATCATGGCATGTGTGGGTGAAGGGGGGATTTTTCACACCCTAGTTTGAGGGGCTCCCCTGATGAATCCCTGTCCCACTCTTGTGATGAAACAGTCCAAAACAAGTGTGAAACAGCAGAAAAGAACTATTAAAAATAAACTTTGTTGATGCCTTTTGTTTTTATAGTACAGTCATTTCCAGAAATCTTTCCTCCTTCTGGTCTTCAACATTTGACACCTGTCTTCCCCCTTGTAGCAAGGAAAAAGACTTTCCATAATAACTGCACCTGCCAGTGTATACATTGTCCTGCCCCAGTAGTTTCATGCCTCTTTTTCTAGGAAGGAGGAGGCACAGATAACTTCTTTGTGGACCACTAGTGTCCTTGCTGTCCATTTTAGCTCCTGCCTGAAGCTAAGGCAGGGCAATCTACCCACTCCTGATGCTTCAGAGGTTTTAGAGGACAGGGAATTCTTCTCACTCATTTCTCAGCTCACAGTGATCCTGAGGCAAGTCCTTGAGTCCCACTACCTAGTGAACAGAATAATGGAATGAGAGCCAGGAGATCTGGGTTCCAGTCCTCCATGAATCCTGCTTCCTAGAGATGTAACCTTGGACAGGCCATTCCCATCCTTGTGCCTCAGTTTCCTCACCTGTTAAATGAGGGGTTTGGAGTAGATAATCTCTAAGGTCCCTTCCAACTCTGATAATAGGTGAGGAGTCCAGAGCTCAGGGAACAAAGACCCTCCTACCTCCTTGGATTAGGACCCAAGAGGCCCATGGGGCAGACTTCTCATATTATATATGAATATACATATTATATATAGATATATAGCTATCTATATCTATGTCTGTCTGTCTATCTATCTATTTATCTATCTATGAATATATATATATATATATATATATATATATATATATATATATATATA
>NW_027185754.1:23203860-23211051 GCF_028583685.1 Petaurus breviceps papuanus | reverse complement strand
ATATATATATATATATATATATATATATATATATATATATATATATAGATCCTTTTCTTCTCCGAGCAGAGGGAAGGGGAAGGGAATGAGCATTTACTGCATACCTACTATGAGCCGGGCACACTGTATTAAGTACTTTACAAGTATTTTCTCATTTGAGGGAATTCAGTTCCTATTATAGGAAGCACAGATCCAGGCTCCAGGGTCTATTAAGGGGTGGCCTCTGTGGGGGTAGGGTTTGAGGGAGGGGGCCATATGAGCAGACCCACCCCCCAACCACTACAGCCAAGGGCTCTGTCCCACTTAACAGGGTGGAGAGATCCACCCTTTGTCTGAAGTCTTCCTGTCCCCCCTACCCCCCAATAGACTTTTTGCAGCCAAGTGCAGTGGCTGCATGGAGAAGATTGCACCCACGGAGTTTGTGATGCGGGCCCTCGAATGCGTGTACCACCTCAGCTGCTTCTGCTGCTGCGTGTGTGAGAGGCAGCTTCGGAAAGGTGATGAATTCGTGCTCAAGGAGGGCCAGCTGCTCTGCAAGAGTGACTACGAGAAAGAGAAAGACTTGCTCAGCTCTGTGAGCCCGGATGAGTCCGACTCTGGTGAGTCCCCAGCCTCCTACCTCTGGGAAGAGCCATGAGCTGGTGGGGGTGGAGAGAATAGCAGCAGGGAGAGGGTCAGTCTTGGTAGGAGGGAGGACAGGCCTACAGGAGGCTTTGAGAGCCTCAGAGCCCACTGCCTGAGGTCTTAAGACCCTCCAGGGCTGTGGTCCTCTCCTCCAGCCTGGTACTCTGTGACTCTCAAGGCCAATGACTTATTCTGTTAATAGGCCACATCCCTAGGAAAGCTACTCTGAGGCTGAAACCACAGGCCTAGCTAACCCCTTCAAATCACTAGGACCTGCCTTCCATGTCTTCCAACAGAGACTTTTTCTCCCTGAAAAACCTATTGTCAGATTCCTTACTCTCACGACCTCATAGTGCATTAGGAGGGTAACATACCCCTCAATATAGCACTCAGGGCTCTGTGGTCCAGCAAATAATCCCTTCTTGTTGTTAAATCATTTAATCTGACTCTGACCCTGTGGACCATAGCACATCAATACTGTCCGTGAGGTTTTCTTGGCGAAGATACTGTAGTGGTTTGCCATTTCCTTCTCCAATTCCATCCCTACTGGTGAGCTAATGATGGGCTTGGGAGAAAAAGTACTTCCCTCTCTTTTGGTTAGAGGCCCAACTATTCAGGGACCTGTCACTGGCCATGGAACAGCAGAAAGCTGACTGCCTCTCAGGGCAACTGATTCTAAGGCTAGTTCCCCTGACTTCTGCCTTGGTCAGATCAGATGTGGAACGATGTGTCCATTTGGGGGCAACACATTTTTGGAAGAGTACTGGCAAACTGATGCAGCAATCAGGATGTGGTTGCTTCAGTCTCTCAACTGGTTGAAAGAACTGGGAATGTTTTGCCTAGGTAAGGAGAAATATAGTAGAAACATGACTTTAAGTATTTTTGAGAAAGTCAAGGAAATTAGCTCCTTTATAAGGAGGAAAATTTCACTTCACGTTAAGAACATTCTAATAATGAAAGCTGCCTGACTTTAAAACTGGCTTTAATGTGTGGTAGTGAGTTCCCTATAAATAAAATCTTTAAATTTTGTTTCAATGGCACAATAGAGGCCACCTATTGGCTGGGGAGAGGGGGAGTTGAAGGGGGATTGGATAAGAGGCCCTGTGGAGCCCTTCCACCTTGAGAGTCTGAGGCTTGTGGAGGGAACACACAGCACAGTAACAGGAAAATGATAGAATTGAACAGAAGGGAGTACGGAGCAATGTGAGATACACTGGCTAGCTTAGTTCTCCAGGAGTTAGGAGCATGTAAAGGAGTGACCAGAGGGAGGGCCAATCTAAGACTTCCTGATAGATGCGGACCTGCAGCTTTGATTTAAATCAGGTGAGGGATATAATGTGCCAGGTTGCAGAAAGAAGGCTGCTCTCTACTAACATTAAAGATTCATGTGGACAGATTGAGGATGGGGAATAGGAGATATCCTGAGTCAACTCTCAAAAAAATCAATTCTCTATGTAAAAAGGGGGAGGAGAGCAGAAGCGGCCTGGACATATGTTTCCCTCTAACAAATCTACTCAAAAGAGCAGGAGTATTGGCTCAAGGCTGAGCCTAATGACTTACTTGGGAGGGTTATTTCTTTGGACTTGAGGTTTCTCATCTGTAAAATGAGTCAGACTATTTGACTTTGTTGTTGTTGTTCAGTCAGGGTTTTCTTGGCAAAGATACTGGAGTAGTCTGTCATTTCCTTCTCCAACTTATTTTACAGATGAGGAAACTGAGGGCAACAGGTTTAAGTGACTTATCCGAGGTCACACAACTAGTAAATGTCTGAGACCAGATTTGAACTCACAATGTTGAGTCTTTCTGACTCCAGACCTGGCACTCTCTCCAACCTCTAAGGTCACTTTCCAGTGAAACCCAAGACCTAGGTCAAATCTCAGATCTACTGTTTACTATCTATATGACTTCAGTTAAGGGATGTAAGGTTCTTGAGCCTTGGTTTTCCTCTGCAAAATTGGGACAATAAATTTGTCCTGCCAACCAAGTTCTTTTCCCTTAAGGTTTTCAGAGCACTTTCCTTACAACCCTGTGAGGTAGGCAGGCCTTTGCTTTACAGGAGAGGATATGGCATGTCAGAGAAAACTGATGACTTGTCAACAATCATTTATCCAGGAGGTGCTGAAGCCAAGACTCAAACCCATTTTTTCTGACACTGAGCCTAGTGTTCTGTTAACTAAACCATGATTTGGAAAGAACATATGCTGTGTCTATGTCATGTGTGCATGTGTATGAACGTCCTTCTTCTGGACTGTGACCTCCACATGGGTAAGAAGAGTCTCTCATCTCTCTATTTTCCTCCATGAAGGAGCACGGGTTTCTGTATCTGCCAATCACTTGTCAAGTCTTGCTCGTTCTGCCTCTTGCATTGTCTCCTCTCACTTACACAGGTACTACCCTAGCTCAGGCTTTTGCCACCTCTTGCCTGAAATATTATAACAGCCTCCTAATTGGTCTCTGCTTCCTTACTCCCTTCTCCAAATGCACTGAGATACAGCTGACAAAATAACTTCCTAAGATGTGGTCAGAACATGTCACTCATCTGCTCAAAAGTCTGTAGGGGCTCCCTATTACTTGTAGTATAAAATACAAACTCTTCAGCCTGATATCTAAGGTCTTCCACAATGTGACTCCTGCTTCCTTTTCCAGATCATTTCATATTATTCTCCTTCACACATTCTATGTTGCATTTAAATTGACCTCAATATTTCCCAACTCAGGATTCCATTTCCCATCTCAGTACCTTTGTACAGGCTGTTTCCTATGCCTGGAATGCAATTTATGTTGTAGCTGAGTGTCCCCTACTCTCACCCCAACCCCCAAGAGAATGCATAATCCTTGAGGCAAGAATTATTGAGTTGTTTTGTTTTTGTATTCTGGTACCAAGCAAGTTTAGTAAATAATAACTTAATTGCATGTGGTGAGAGGGAAGGAATGAAGGACATATATTTTAAAATGAGTTTTTGCCCAGGATGTCCCACACTTCTCAATTCACTTGAATTCCCTGCCCCATCCCACTCCACCTTCAATACCAAGCTATATTCTTCATTTTCTTCTTTTAAGCCACTCCCACATTTCTGTCTGCTGGAAATTGACCCTGGAGATGCTCTACACTCTCATCGTATACTAAAATAAACATATCAACTTACCTGTTTCAGTTGAGGGCCTCACTAACACAAGTTCAAAAACCTGGGATCTTCCAGCATAATCCCTTCTCCATCACCCCACCCTGGTCAAGTCTTGTCAATTCTACCACCACAGTATGAGTCCCCTTCTCTCACCTCGAACTGCTACCATCCTAGTTCAGGCCCTCATCACTTCTCATCTGAGTAATTAATTGTAATCCATTCCTGACTGATAGCCTAACCTCTAGTCTTTTCCCTCCAATAGACCTGCAGATGTATTTCCTGTTGTATTGAACATATCTCTAAACACATCTCTCTTCTGCTCACAAAGATTCAGTGATTCCCTATTAGGATCACAGATATCTAGAGCTATGGGAAACCTTAGAGGTCACGTCATCCAACCCCCTCATTTTACAGATGAGGAGCCTGAGGTCCAGAGAAATGTGCACAAGGTTACACAGGTAGTAGATGACAGAACTCAGAACTCAGGTCCTAGGTCAACATTCTTTCCGTTAGAGAATAAAATGAAAACTCCTTAATTTGACATTGGGGGTCCTTCATAATTTTCCCCTAACCCACTTTATTGGTCTTCCCTCCACACACTTTCTGCTCCAGTTACATTGAACTGTTGTCTGTCTGTCCCCCTCATTTTCCGGCATCCTTGATTTTGCTCACATTTCTCACTCTGCCCCAAATCTCCCTCTGTCCTAGCTTCCCTTCAATTCCCAGATTGAATTTCATTTCCTCCGTGAAACACAATGGTTAGCACAGTGCCTGGCACATACTAAGTGTTTAATAAATGTTTATTGATTGAATGAAGCCTGTTCTGATGTTCCCAGCTATGAATTTATGTGTTTGTGTATATATGTGGGCTTCTGTATTGATGTGTGTTCAAATCTGTATGTGAGTGACGGATGGTCAGTCAATAAACATTTATTAAGCATGTACTCTGTGGCAGGTGGGGCAGCTAGGTGGATAGCACACAGGGCCTGGAGTTAGGAAGAACTGAGTTCAAACCTGGTCTCAGATACTTACTAATTGTATGACCCTGGGCGAGTCACTTATGAAAAAACAAAGACAGTTCCTGCCCTCAAGGAGCTTACTGTCTAATAAGGGAAAACAAAATACAAAAATGCTCAAAGTGGTGGGTGGCAGAGGAGATGGTACCCAGTGGTGGATCATGATGAAGAATTGAGTCAGAGAAGTCTCAAAATAGTGTAGCTGGGTGAGAAATGGGGAGATGTATGAACAGGGCTTTCATCTTCACCCTCCAATCAGAGGTAGAAGATGATGATGAGGAAGGAGATGAGATCTTACAGGATGACGGGGTTTTCGCAATAATGGAGCTTCCTGGGGCGTGCTGACAAAGTCAGAGAAGTCCCATAGTAGTACAGCCAGGTGAGAAATGTCTGAAAGCAAAGATATGTACATTACACATTTCTACATGGACGCAAGGATGGACATGGACATATGCATATGCATTGTGTTATGAGACAATAAGTTAGAGATGATAGATAAAAATGTGATATTGTGAGGGGAGAGATTCTAGCATAATCACATGTCCTTGGTGTACTGACATTATTTGTGCAAATGAATTTATGTGTTTATGTCTATATAAGTGTGTTTTCGCTGTCAATCATTCATTCCTCTAGAGTCTTCACAGAAGCCCTTGTGGCTTCCCCTTGGGTTTCTTGGTCTCTGACCCTGGTATCGTGGGTGGGGAGGGGCTGGGCTTAGCCCTTAAGGGTAAAGGGGAGGCCACACCAGACTGGTATAGTGGGAAGAGCCTTGGTCCTGAATTGACACTTCATAGCTGTGTGACCATGGGCAAACTGCTTCCTCTCTCAGGGCCTCAGTTTCCCATCTGTAGATAATGTTTGTGCTACTCTGCCATACAGTGATGAGGAGAGTGTTTTGTGAGGCACTAGAGAAACGGGAATCGGAGTTGTTATTAATACTTTTCCCCACTCCCCATCTCAGATGGAGAAATAAACTCACAGAGGAGAAGCAGATTGACTAATTAGAGCCATTGTCTGTGGGGACCAGGGAGTTGACTCTGAAGCCATATCGAGGACTATGGTGGCTTATTAGAATGGGCCTCTACCTGTATCTGTCTGTTCCTACTCCTAGATGGTTTCAAAGGCCCCTAACTATGTCCCCAATGTGTTGCCCACAGTGAAAAGTGATGAGGAGGATGGTGACGTGAAGCCAGCCAAAGGCCAGGGCGGCCAGGGCAAAGGCAGTGATGATGGGAAGGACCCTAGGAGGCCAAAGCGGCCCCGGACCATCCTTACCACACAGCAGAGGAGAGCATTCAAGGCCTCCTTTGAAGTTTCCTCTAAGCCCTGTCGAAAGGTGAGTCCTCTCAGGTCCCTCTGCTATGCCAATAACAGAGACTGCCTCTTCCTTTCTGGTCATACTCCCTCCCATCCTGATCTGGGAGAATGCAGCGTCTTACCCTGTCCCTCCCTCTCCAAGTGACCCTCCAAGAATCCCTATGTTCCTGGGACTGCAGAGGCCTAGAAGTTGGCTCTCTCTTTCTGACTAATCAAGGTGAGGCAGTCCTGAACATGAGGTCAGGAGACCAAGGTTTGAATCCTGATTCAGACATAATAGTTGTGTGACTTTAATTAGGCAAGTCAAAAGTAGAATAGGCTGCCTGAGATAGGAATGGCTTCTCCATGCCTGAAGGTTTTCAGACTGAGACTGTAAGGAATGTTATAAAGAAGATTCATGCTGAGGTATGGATAAGATGCCCCCTGAGCAAGGATCTGGGAGTCTAAAAAAGAGGATATGAGATCACTGTCTTCAAATATCCAAAGGATTGTTATGGAGAAGATGATTTAGATTTGTTTTGTTTGTTCCAAGAGGGCAGGAAATGCATCCCTCCAACTAGGGGAATATCCCACTTGATAGGAGGATTGAAGTCCTGGAAGCCTTCCTGAAGCCATATTTCTAGATCTCTTCCTGGCTCTTTCCAGATGAAAGCTTATTTCTAGTGAGAGAGACTGAGTCAGCCTGGGGCCATTCTGGGAGGTAAAAGATAGTTTGGGGGTGGAGGACAGAGGGAGCTGACTGGGACTTCCTCTCTCCCTGAACAGGTCAGAGAGACACTCGCCGCTGAAACAGGGCTCAGCGTCCGTGTGGTCCAGGTTTGGTTCCAGAACCAGAGAGCCAAGGTGAGTAAGTGACCCTTTCATTTTTACTTCCCAGCTCCCCTTCCACTTCTCCCCTCTGGTTCTACCTACTTCCCCCTCCAGCAGCCAGAGCCAAAGGGGAGGCAGGTGGGGGTTGCATCTCCACTGACATGGCCTGTCTTCCTTTTGTGCAGATGAAGAAGCTGGCAAGAAGGCACCAGCAGCAGCAGGAGCAGCAGAACTCACAGCGGCTGGGGCAAGGTGTGTGTGTGTGTGTGTGTGTGTGTGTGTGTGTGTGTGTGTGTGTG